>NW_025180250.1:0-2354 GCF_004010195.1 Chiloscyllium plagiosum | reverse complement strand
GAAGGAGCTCACATAGAGATTAAACATGACTGGGACTGGAGGTCACATGGAGAATAAACATGACTGGGACAGGAGCTCACATGGGGATTAAAAATGACTGGGGCAGGTGTTCTCATGGAGATTAAACATGTCTGTGGTAGGAGTTCACATGGGGATTAAACATGACAGGGACAGGAGCTCACATGGAGATTGAACATGTCTGGGGTAGAGCTCACATGTAGATTAAACATGACTGGGACAGGAGCTCACATGGGGATTAAACATGACAGGGACAGGAACTCACATGGAGATTAAACATGACTGGGACAGGAGCTCACATGGGGATTAAACATGACTGGGACAGGAGCTCACATAGAAAATAAACAAGACTGGGACAGGAGCTCACATAGAGATTAAACATGACAGGGACAGGAGCTCACATGGGGATTAAACATGACTGGGACAGGAGCTCACGTGGAGATTAAACATGAATGGGATAGGAGCTCGCATGGGGATTAAAAATGACTGGGACAGGAACACACATGGAGATTAAACATGACTGGGACAGGAGCTCACATGAAGATTAAACATGTCTGGCACAGGAGCTCACATGGAGATTAAACATGACTGGGACAGGAGCTCACATGGAGATTAAACATGACTGGGATAGGAGCTCACGAGGAGATTAAACATGACTGGGACAGGAGCGCACATGAAGATTAAACATGACTGGGATAGGAGCTCACATAGAGATTAAATATGACTGGGGTAGGTGCTCACATGGGGATTAAACATGACAGTGACAGGAGCTCACAAGGAGATTAAACATGTCTGGGGTCGGAGCTCACGTGGAGATTGAACATGACCGGGACAGGAGATCACGTGGAGATTAAAAATGACTGGGGTTGGACATCACGTGTAGATTAAACATGTCTGGGGTAGGAGCTTACATGGGAATTAAAAATGACTGGGTAAGGAGCTCACATGGGAATGATGCATGACTGGGGTAGGAGCTCAAATATAGATTAAACATGACAGGGGTAGGAGTTCACATGGAGATTAAACATGACTGGAACAGGAGCTCACAAAGAGATTAAACATGACTAGGACACGAGCACACATGGAGATTAAACATGACCGGGACGGGAGCTCACATGGAGATTAAACAGGACTGGGACAGGAGCTCACATGGAGATTAAAAATGACTGGGGCAGGACATCACGTGTAGATTAAACATGACTGGGATAGAAGCTCACATGGAGATTAAACATGAATGTGATAGGAGCTCACATGGAGATTAGACATGACTGGGACAGGAACTCACTTGGACATTAAACATGACTGGGGTAGGAACTCACATGGACATTCAACATGACTGGGACAGGAGCTCATGTGGAGATTAAAAATGACTGGGGTAGGACATCACGTGTAGATTAAACATGTCTGGGGTCAGAGCTCACGTGGAGATTGAACACGACTGGGGTATGAGCTCACATGGAGATTAAACATGACTGGGGTAGGACATTACATGGAGATTAAACATGTCTTGAGTAGGAGATCACATGGAGATTAAACATGAGTGGGACAGGAGCTCATGTCGAGATTAAAAATGACTGGGGTAGGACATCACGTGTAGATTAAACATGTCTGGGATCAGAGCTCACGTGGAGATTGAACACGACTGGGGTGGGAGCTCACATGGAGATTAAACATGATTACGACAGGAGCTCACATGGTGATTAAACATGACCGGGACAGGAGCTCACATGTAGATTAAATATGTCTGTGGTAGGAGATCACATGCAGATTAAATATGTATTGGGTAGGAGATCATGTGGATATTAAACATGACTGGGACAGGAGCTCACATGGAGAGTAAACATGACTGGGACAGGAGATCACGTGGAGATTAAACATGTCTGTGGTAGGAGCTCACAATGAGATTAAACATGTATTGCGAAGGAGCTCACATAGAGATTAAACATGACTGGGACAGGAGCTTACATGGGGATTAAACATGACTGGGACAGGAGCTCACATGGAGATTAAACATGACTGCGACAGTATCTAACATGGAGATTAAACATGACTGGGAAAGGAGCTCACATAGAGATTAAATATGACTGGGGTAGGTACTCACATGGGGATTAAACATGTCTTGGGTAGGCGCTCACATGGAGATTAAACATGTCTGTGGTAGGAGCTCACAATGAGATTAAACATGACCAGGACAGGAGCTCACATGGAGATTAAATATGTCTGGGGTAGGAGATCACATTCAGATTAAACATGTATTGCGAAGGAAGTCATGTGGAGATTAAACATGACTGGGGAAGGAGCTCACATAGAGATTAAACATGACTGGGACTGGAGCT
>NW_025180249.1:0-2353 GCF_004010195.1 Chiloscyllium plagiosum | reverse complement strand
AGATAAGGGTCATAAATGTTCGAGTAGCTGTACAAAGAAAACTTTATCAGCTGGGGAGTGGTTGGAATCTGGACATCACTGTTTGTATATTTCAGAGCGGCAGAAATTCTCACAATTTTTAGAGATATTTAACTGTGAATTTGTAATGCTTAAGGCATACAACGTTAAATGATGGAAAATGGGATGAGGATAATCAAGCAGGTGTTATTGACAAGAACATGCGCAAGTAGCTTGCAGGCTCAGTTAGCTCTGACATCCACCGTGTGGCGTTTGGTAACCTCAGTTGTCACGTGGGAGGCCAGGGTTCATTTTCCCGCAGGGGCGACTCTGACTGTTTCAGGGTTTCAAGGTTTGTGTTAAGATCTGCAGTTCCAGTGAAGGGTGCAGATGGTGTGCGAATCTTTGGTGGTTTTGGGAAGTTGATTGGCGGCCGTTTCCTCCAGTTTCTCGGTGATATCCTCAAGGCAGATGAAACTCGTGTGAAGCGCTGCTATCCTGAAGCGTTTTGAATTGGTTTGATTTCCTTCCCACAGCTTTCAGTTGCTGGTTCTTGTCGTCCTTTGCATGTCCCAGTATGTTGGGTCCAAATCAACTGTTTTTTAATGGAGTCATTGGATGAGTCTCGTCATTCTAGAAATTCTCTGGCTGCACTTTATTTAGCTTGTCCTATTATTTTTGCGTTGATCCAGTCGAATTTGTTGTCTTCGTCATCGCTGTTCATTGCTACTCAGAACAGCTGGCTGTGTTGTTTACTGGATCCTCCAGAAATACTTTGCAACAGTAGGTATTGTCGCAGATCCCTTGCCAAAATCAACGCGAGGAGGACATGCCATGACCCAACACACCAATCACTCTACATTATAGGTAAAAAATGTCTCGGCACGTACAGGCAGACACCTCTGACCATTCGGATTTAGGAGAAATCATAAACCGAAAGCCACGTTTGACAGCATTTCACAAAAAAATGGCCCAATACCAATCATCTGCAGTACACATTTGGACAAACAATGTTGTACGTAGTGACTGCAGGAAACATTATAAAGGACAGACAACTCACGATACGCATTCATGAAGATCAACTTGACGCAAAACACCACTGACAGGTGTCCTCAGTAGGTTGAGTCATGACACTGAGTGTCGCTGATTCCGTGGCTCGAAGTTCGGTTGTGTGACAGTCTGCGCAATGGAGAGTGCGTTGCTGAAAAAGTACAGCAGGTTAGGCAGCATCCAAGAAGCAGGGGAATGGACGTTTCTGACATGAGTACTTCATCAGGCATTCGGCCAAAACGTCGATCATCATGCTCCTCGGATGCTGCCTGACCTTCTGTGTTTTCCAGAACCACACTCTCGATTCTGACCTCCAGTATCTACAGTCCTCACTTTCTCCTCCGTCTGCAGCAATATTTAGTTCCTTGTGTGAGGGAACTGTTGAGACCAATGTAAAATTCGTTTGCTGATTGAGATATACAACCAGGTACGTAACCCAAAAGAGTGTTTATGTTGTTTTGAGTTCCCTGGCTGCTCAATGTGTGCTTCTGTGATCGGACAGTTGGCAGTGCTCTGGGGAGCGGCTGCAGTTCTCTGCGTTCGGAACCTAGATGCTATTGGTGCTGTGTGATTTGTTCTTGATTTTTGTAACAGTGACGGATCAACTGATATTGCAAGAATGCTAACAGGCGTGGAAAGTATCGAGGTACTGGTGACATTTGATTAGAGATCACCGAAATCAAGGAGAAAAGAATTTTGAATTCTTTCGAGTCGTGATGAAGAACAACCAGGGAAATAAGTCACCAGCGGGTACAGTTTACAAGGGCACTCACAGGAACCAAAATGCGAAATAAAATGTACAAAATGACGTAGACAGATGAAGGATGACAGTAATCATGGGTAACCTGACTTCCACTCCCCAGGTTCCCTAACTCCCACTGCCAGCCCCATTGTAAACAAATGTTAGCGAGCCAAAAACATCAACGTCGTCCATTGGAACGATCGAAGTCTTTTCTAAATTTTCGATTAGGCTATTAGTTTTAGTTATTTTTCTTTCCTGGAAAACAATCTTTTTCATTGTCAGCATTCGGGAAGGAAGCCATCCTTTTTGTCAGGGAAAGAATATGATACTAAACTTTGTGCCGTGTATAATATTCTTCTGCGTCACATGTTTCTTCTACTTTCTCTTGATTTTAATAGTAATCTGTCTTTTGACTCTTCCGACCAAAGTGCATGACCTAATAATCCGGACATGAAACTGCACCTGAATAGTTTGTCCCCACTCCCGCAATCTATCTATTTGCCTATGCATATTGCCATGATCTTATCATAACATGCTCTCCCACGAGTGTGTATTGTCAGCACA
>NW_025180248.1:0-2353 GCF_004010195.1 Chiloscyllium plagiosum | reverse complement strand
TTTCCCACCCAGGGCACCTGTACAAGGCTGAAAATTTGTTGTGGCCATTCAGTGAGAATGGGAGATGTCAGGGCCAGTGGAGCTGGGGAAGACTGATAGAGCAGGGGAAGGGCAAAGACTTTTAAAAGAAGGGGGACATGGTGAAGAATGGAGGCATATGGGACTGTAAGAACAAGAGGTATGGGTCAGAGAGGTTTGAGGAAGTCTCATGGGTTTCAAACAGTGTGTAAGGTTGGCCAACGTCAGTGCTGCAGGAGCCACGCCTCATTAAGGCCACACCCACAGATTGAGGAAATGGAAGAATGTAAAGCTGCATCATTCTGTCAGAGCATTTGCGAACCCACTTTGGAAAGCTTTGCTGTATTCCCTTCTCCCACATGGACGGACAGTACTTCACCCCCCCTTCAATCCATCCCCGCAGTTCACCACAATTCCTCACCCTGGTAGTGAGTTCCACATTCTCACCACTCTCTTGGGAAAGAGAATGCTTCTTCATTCCTGATTTAATTTCTCATTGACCATTTCTGGAGGAAAGGTCGTACGAGGAAAGGTTGAGGGACCCAAGGCTGTTTTCATTCAAGAGAAGAAGGTTGAGAGATGACTTAATTGAGACATGTAAGGTAACCAGAGGGTTAGATCAGGTGGACAGGGGGACCCTTTTTCCGAGGATGGTGATGGCTAGCATGAGGGAACATCGCTTTAAATTGAGGAGTGATAGATATAGGTAGTTTCTTTACTCAGAGAGTAGTGGGGCTGTGGAACACACTGCCTGCAACAATTGTAGACTTGCCAACTTTACGGATATTTAAATGGTCATTGGATAGGCATATGGACAAGAATGGAATAGTGTAGGGTTAGATGGGCTTTAGATTGGTTTCACAGGGCAGCACAACATTGAGGGCCGAAGGGCCTGTACTGTGCTGTAATGTTCTATATTCTATTTTATATGATGGAATCAAGTCTTTTTCCATTAAATGAAACATTCTCTTCATGACAGCTTTATCAAAACCTGTCATAATTTATCCGATCTCCATGAGGTCATCCCTCAGCCTTCCCTTGTCAAGAGAAAAGTGACCCAAGCCAGATTATTCTTCCTCAGTATCTAGAACCTTATTCTCCTGGTATCCTTCTCAGAAATTGTGTTGCCAACCTTTCAGTGTCTCCATATCCTTTAAATAATGCAACAAAAGAAAAATTGCCACAGTCCCCCTCTCTCATTAGAAAGGGATGACGAGCGATGGTTTAATGTGAGATACACCACACCTCATAATACAGCAAGCAGAACTGTGCACAGGATTCCAAGAATGATCTCGTTATGATTTGAGATAAGTTTTGCATAATTTCTTTCCTTTTAAGTCTATTCATCTCGATGTGAACTAAGTGCTATGGTTCTTTTATTCTGAACTTTGAAAACCTGCTTTTTTATAGAATCCCTCCAGTGTGAGAACAGGGCCATTTGGCCCATCTAGTTCACATGGACCCTCTGAAGAGCATCTCACCCAGACCCACACCCCTACCTTGCAACCCTGCAACCCTGCATTTCTCATGGTGAAGCCACCTAGCCTGCACATCCCTATACACTATGGACAATTTACCATGGTCAATCCTCACAACCTGCTCATCTTTGGACTGTGGGAGGAAACTTGAGCAGCTGAAGGAAACCCACACAGACACGGGGAGAATCTGCAAACTCCACACTGACAGCCACCCAAAGGGGGAATCAAACTCAAGTCCGTGGCACTGTGAGGCAGCAGCAGTAACTACTGAGCCACCATGCCACCCCTAATTATCTGTGTACTGCTGCTGACATCCTTTTGTTACTGTACTCAAATTAAATTCTTATTTTTTAAGTAAGAGATTATGCCTTTATGTTTCTAACCAAAATGTGTATCACATGTTTATCTGTATTGATACTTGTTTGTAAACTTTCTGCTCATTCTTCAATTGTTCGATGTTGGATAATTTGTGGCAATGCCCACCTTTATTGGTTTCATCCATAAATTTAGAATTTTTTCAATTCCAAACTCTAAGTGATTAATAGAAATTATAAACAATTATGATATATCTCCTGACGCCAAAGTCAAGAGCACCTTTGGAGAGGCTCAGGATCGGATTAAGTATGAGCCTGAGGTAGTTCACAAACATTGAATGGAATTAAATAAGTCTAGAATACAGTATCAACGTGAATTCACAGGAGGGGTTAACGTCAATTAAAAAAAAAACTATACTGAAAGATTCTACAGGCATCTCCCAACATTTTATCAAAAAATGGTGTTAGTTTCCAACACATGATAGTCATTGCTTACAATGCCCAGCTACACACAACACTCACCAAATCTGATGGAGGAAAGTG
>NW_025180247.1:0-2353 GCF_004010195.1 Chiloscyllium plagiosum | reverse complement strand
AATAAAGGCCACTCAAACTATTACGTCTATCAAGGAAAGTATGGGTATTTTGACTCATGATCATAAAAAGATTAATGCAATCTTTAGAACATTTTATTCTGATTTATATAAATCGCAGGATTGTGAAGGCAGGGCTAGGAGGATGCAATAATTTTTAAACAATTTGACCTTTCCGGGTCAAACTCCGGAACAGGTATCAGGCTTAAATGCTCCCCAAACAGTCCAAGAAATATTTGACACAATCAGGCAACTTCAGAGCGGTAAGGCTGCTGGCCCAGATGGTTTTCAAGCTGAATTCTATAAAGAATTTACAGAAATATTGGCTGGTCCACTTATGGACATGTATAACTATGCATATAGTCAGGGTTGTCTCCGGCATTCACTGAAAGAGGCAAATATCTCTCTTATCCTTAAAAAAGGAAAGAATCCAGAAGATTGTACATCATACAGACCAATATCCTTGCAAAATGTAGATTTTAAAATCCTTTCTAAAACATTAGCATTGAGACTGGAAAGGGTACTGCCACATATCATAAAGGAGAATCAGACGGGGTTTATTAAGGGCCGTAGGTCATCCAATAATATTTGAAGGGTTTTGAATATGATTCAAGCCTGTCATCAGGGAAAGATACCAGGAGTAGTAGTTTCATTCGACGCGGAAAAGGCATTTGATTGGGTTGAATGGTCATATTTGTTTTACACATTGGAAAGGTTTGGCGTTGGAAATGTGTTTACCAAATGGGTCTCAAGATTGTATAGTGATCCCAAAGCAGTTGTGGTTACCAATGGATTAGGTTTGGATAGCTTCAGTGTGGGTAGAGGCTGCCGTTAGGGATGTCCGCTCTCGCCATTGTTATTTACACTAATAATTGAACCACTAGCAGAAGCTATACGGGCGGATCCTAATATAACGGCCCCTTGGTTTGGTACAGGTAAACATATAATTATGCTTTATGCAGATGATGTTCTTCTATTCCTCAGTAATCCTCTGATGTCCATACCTCGCTTAATCCAAATTATTAATACAATTAGCGCATTCTCAGGCTATAAAATTAATTTTTCACAATCGGAGGCCATGCCAATGAGTGGCCTTGCTATGATACCCCACTTAGTGGACGGATCCCTTTTTCCCTTTCGTTGGTCCCTGGAGGATTTCTTATATTTAGGAATTTTTATTACACCAGTATTTGGTCAGTTGTACAAGGCGAATTTTGTGCATTTACTGGAAAGGATAAGGCAGGACCTCCAGCGATGGAGAGACCTTCCAATTTCCTGGCTGGGTAGAATCGCACTAATTAAAATGAATGTCCTGCCCCGTCTCGTATACCCTATGAGAATGCTTCTGGTGATGCTGCCGAGGTTGGCACTATGTAAATTATATGGCTGGTTGGGTTCCTTTATCTGGAATCATAGACGGCCCCTCATTAATCTGAAGAAGCTACACCTTCCACAGGCAAGGGGAGGTTTGGACTTCCCAGATTTTACGAAGTATCAGTTAAGTTCCCTATTAAGTTACATAGCTGATTGGGTCTTGTCTGATCCACAATCAATCTGTCTGGACATCGAGGCTTCTCAAGTAAAATGCCCACTTATTAACCTTTTATTTTCAGACAAGGGGAAAATCATTACGGATCACTGTAAAAACCCTATAATACTAAACACAATTAAAGCTTGGAATAAAATGGGGCAAAATGAGGGCAACTCACATAAAACATCCCCCTATGCACCGATAGTGGGAGCATGGGGATTCCAACCGGGGTGAACAGATGCCACTTTTAAACTCTGGAGATCCAGGGGTATCTCATGTCTTGGGGACCTACTAAAAGATGGGGTCTTGATGTCTTTTGAACATCTGAGTCCGAAATTCGGATTACCGAATGGAGACCTCTTTCGATACTTCCCAATTCGAGACTATATACAGAAGAAGACTTCGTTATTAGATAGTGTTTATAAATCAGATAGAGTATGTAGAGTGCTACGACCAAAAGGGGTATCTTCTATCAGTACTATTTATCATTTACTACATGATGAAGTATCGGGAGATATGGACAATCTGCTTAAAACATGGGATCAGGATTTGGGACTAGAAATCTCTATAGAAACATGGAATGACATTTGGGAAAATGCTAGAAGAATTACCATCTGTAACAGAACTCAGGCTATCCAGCTGAAGATACTTCATAGGGCACATATAGCACCGGATCGATTGGCAAAACTTAAGGCAGGAGCATCTCCAAGTGTCCCAATTGTAAAATAGAGGTGGGAACTCTTGTACATTGCCTATGGACCTGTCATAAGATCCGTAGATATTGGACTAAATTAGCAAGTACCCTGACAGAAATTCTAGGAACGG
>NW_025180246.1:0-2353 GCF_004010195.1 Chiloscyllium plagiosum | reverse complement strand
GGCAGGGACACTGAGAGGGGCCAGATAACCCACGTATTTGGAAGGATGATAGGGACACTGAGAGGGGCCAAATCACACATAAATTGTGAAGGATGGCAGGGTCACTAGAGGGGGCAGATCACCCACACATTGGGAAGGATGGCAACGACCCTGAGAGGGACATCTCACCCACACATTGGGCAGGATGGCAGGGTCCCCGAGAGGGGGCAGACCACCTACACATTGGGAAGGATGGCAGGGTCCCTAAGAGGTGCCGATCACCCACTCATTGGGATGATAGGCAGGGACTCTGAGAGGGGGAGGATCATCATCACATTGGAAAGGATGGCAGGATCCCTGAGAGGTGCGATCACCCACACATTGGGATAATTGGCAGGGATACTGAGAGGAGAAAGATCATCTTCACATTGGGAAGGATGGCAGGATCACTGAGAGGGGGCAGGTCGCCGACACATTTGGAAGAATGGCAGTGTCCCTGAGAGGGACAGATCACCCACACTTTGGGAACGTTGGCAGGATCCCTGAGATTGGCAGATAACCCACAGTTTGGGAAGGATGGCAGTGTCCCTGAAAGGGGGCAGATCACCCACACATTGGGAAGGATGGCAGCGTCCCTGAGGGGAGACAGATTAAACTCACATTGGGAAGGATGGCAGGGACACTGAGATGGGCCAGATCACCCACATAGAGAACGATGGCAGTGTCCCTGAGATGGGTCAGATCACCCACACTTTGGGGAGGATAGCACGATCGCTGAGAGGGGGCCGGTCACCCGCACATTGGGAAGGATGACAGTATCTCTGAGAGGGGCATATCACCCACACATTGTAAAGGATGGCAGCATCTGCTTTGAGGGGCAGATCACATTGGGAAGATTGGCAGTGTCCCTGAGAGGGGCAGATCACTGACAAAATGGGAAGGATGCCAAGGTCCCTGAGAAGGGACAGATCACACACACACATTGGTAAGAATGGCAGGGTCCCTGAGAGAGGCCAGATCACTGACAAAATGGGAAGGATGCCAAGGTCCCTGAGAAGGGACAGATCACCGACACATTGGGAAGGAAGGCAGGGTCCCTGAGAGGGGACAGATCACACACACATTGGGAAGAATGGCAGGGTCACTAAGAGGGGCCAGATCACCCACACATTGGAAGGATGGCGGAGTCTCTGAGATTGTACAGATCACCCAAACATTGGGAAGGATGGCAGGGTCCATGAGAGGGAGCAGATCACCCTCACATTGGGAAGAATGGCAGGGTCCCTGATAGGGACAGATCACCACATATTGGGGAGGATGGCATTGTCCCTGAGAGGGGACACATCACCCACGCATTGGAAAGAATTGCATGGTCCATCAGAGGGACAGGTCACCCATACATTGGGAAGAATGGCAGGATCCCTGAGAGGGTGCAAATCACACACACATTGGGAAGGATAGTAGGGTCACTGAGAGGGGCCAGATGACCCACACATTGAGAAGCATGGCAATGACCCTGAGAGGGACAGATCACCCACACATTGGGGAGGATGGCAGGGTCCATGAGAGGAGCAGATCACCCACACCTTGGGAAGGATGGCATGGTCCCTGAGAGGGACAGATCACCCACACATTGGGAAGGGTGGCAGGGTCACTGAGAGGGGCCAGATCACCCACACATTGGGAAGGATGGCAGCGACCCTAAGAGCGACATCTCACCCACACATTGGGCAGGATGGCAGGGTCCCCGAGAGGGAGCAGATCACCTACACATTGGGAAGGATGGCAGGGTCCCTAAGAGGTGCCGATCATCCACTCATTGAATGATAGGCAGGGTCTCTGAGAGGGGGAGGATCATCATCACATTGGAAAGGATGGCAGGGTCACTGAGAGGTGCGATCACCCACACATTGGGATAATTGGCAGGGATACTGAGAGGAGAAAGATCATCTTCACATTGGGAAGGATGGCAGGATCACTGACAGGGGGCAGGTCGCCGACACATTTGGAAGAATGGCAGTGTCCCTGAGAGGGACAGATCACCCACACTTTGGGAACGATGGCAGGGTCCCTGAGAGGGGCACGTAAGCTACACATTTGGAACGATGGCAGGATCCCTGAGTTGGGGCAGATCACCCACACATTGGTAATGTTAGCAGGGTCCCTGAGATTAGCAGATAACCTACAGTTTGGGAAGGATGGCAGTGTCCCTGAAAGGGGGCAGATCACCCACATATTGGGAAGGATGGCAGCGTCCCTGAGGGGGGACAGAACAACCTCACATTGGGAAGGATGGCAGGGACACTGAGATGGGCCAGGTCACCCAAATAGAGAATGATGACAGTGTCCCTGAGAGGGGTCAGATCACCCACAC
>NW_025180245.1:0-2353 GCF_004010195.1 Chiloscyllium plagiosum | reverse complement strand
AACGCTTTGAATTCCTAACAACAGCATACAACCAAGTGAAACCTGTGAATTACTAACAGCAAACAGCCCAGTGAACCCTGCGAATTACTAACAACAGCAAACAGCCCAGTGAACCCTGTGAATTACTAACAACAGCAAACAGCCCAGTGAACCCTGTGAAATACTAACAACAGCAAATAGTCCAGCGAAACGTGTGAATTACTAATACCATTAACAGGCCAGTGAACCCTGTGAATTACTAACAACATCAAACAGCCCAGTGAACCCTGTGAAAAGCTAACAACAGCAAATAGACCAGCGAAACCTGTGAATTACTAACAACAGCAAACAGCCCAGTGAACCCTGTGAATTACGAACAACAGCAAACAGCCCAGTGATCCCTTTGAATTATTAACAACAGCAAACAGCCCAGTGAACCCTGTGAATTACGAACAAAAGCTAACAGCCCAGTGAACCCCGTGAATTACGAACAACAGCAAACAGCCCAGTGAACCCAGTGAATTACTAACAACAGCAAACAGCCCAGTGACCCCTGCGAATTATGAACAACAGCACACAGCCCAGTGAACCCTGTGATTTACTAACAACAGCAAACAGCCCAGTGAACTCTGAGAAATACTAACAAAAGTAAACAGCCCAGTGAACCCTTTGAATTACTAACAACAGCAAACAGCCCAGTGAACCCTGTGAATTACAAACAACAGCAAACAACCCAGTGAACCCTTTGAATTACTAACAGCAAACAGCCCAGTGAACCCTGTGAATTTCTAACAAAAGTAAATGCCCCAGTGAATCCTGTGAATTACTAACAACAGCAAACACCCCGAGGAACCCTGTGAATTACTAACAACAGCAAACAGTCCAGTGAAACCTGTGAATTACGAACAACAGCAAACAGCACAGTGAACCCTGTCAAATTTTAACAACAGCAATAGGCCCAGTGAACCCTGTGAATTACTAACAACAGCAAACAGCCCAGTGAACCCTGTGAATTACTAACAACAGCAAGTAGACCAGCGAAACCTGTGAATTACTAATACCATTAACAGCCCAGTGAACTCTGTGAATTACTAACAACATCAAACAGTCCAGTGGTCGCTTTGAATGTCTAACACCCGCAAACAGCGCAGTTAACCCTTAAAATTACTAACAACAGCAATCTGTCCAGTGAACCCTGTCAAATTCTAACAACAGCAAACAGCCCAGTGAACCCTGTGAAATGCTAACAACAGAATATAGACCAGAGAACCCTCTGAATTGCGAACAACAGCAAACAGCCCAGGGAACCCTGTGAATTACTAACAATAGTAAAAAGCCCAGTGAACCCTGTGAATTACTACCAATCATAAAAAGTCCAGTGAACCTGGTGAATTACTAACAACAGCAAACAACCCAGTGAACCCTTTGAATTACTAACAACAGCAAACAGCCCAGTGAACCCTGTGAATTACTAACAACAGCAAACAGCCCAGTGAACCCTGTGAATTACTAACAGCAAACAGTCCAGTGAACGCTTTGAATTTCTAACAACAGCAAACTGCCCAGTGAACCCTGTGAATTACTAACAACATCAAACAGCCCAGTGAACCCTGTGAAAAGCTAACAACAGCAAATAGACGAGTGAAACCTGTGAATTACTAATACCATTAACAGGCCATTGAACCCTGTGAATTACTAACAACATCAAACAGTCCAGTGGACGCTTTGAATGTCTAACAACCGCAAACAGCGCTGTTAACCCTTAAAATTACTAACAACAGCAATCAGTCCAGTGAACCCTGTCAAATTCTAACAACAGCAATAAGCCCAGTGAACCCTGTGAATTGCTAACAACAGAATAAAGACAAGTGAACCCTGTGAATTACTAACAACAGCAAACAGCCCAGTGAACCCTGAGAATTCCTTGCAACAGCAAACAGCCCATTGAACCCTATGAATTACTAACACCAGCAAACAGCCCATTGATCCCTGTCAATTGCTAACAACAGCAAATAGACCAGTGAACCCTGTGAATTACTAAGCACAGCAAACAGCCCAGTGAACGCTGTCAATTTCTAACAATAGCAAACAGTCCAGTGAACCCTGAGAATTACAATTATCATTAAACTGCCCAGTGAACCCTGTGAATTACAAATATCATTAAACAGCCCAGTGAACCCATTAATTTACTAACCACAGCAAACTGTCTAGTGAACGCTGTGAATTACTAACAACAGTTAACAGCCCAGTGAATCCATTAATTTACTAACCACAGCAAACAGCCCAGTGAACCCTGTGAATTTCTAACAACAGCAAATAGCCCAGTGAACCCTGTGAATTACTAACAGCACCAAACAGCCGAGTGAACCCTGTG
>NW_025180244.1:0-2353 GCF_004010195.1 Chiloscyllium plagiosum | reverse complement strand
CGGTATCACAGCTATAGAAACTTCCATTGTCGATGAAGATCTGCCTACTGACTCTGTATGGGTAGAAATTAGGAACAGCAAGGGAGCAGTAACCTCTTCAGGGGTCTACTACAGGCCACCCAATAGCAGCAGGGAGATGGAAGAAAGCATAGGTCGGCAGATTTTGGAAAAGCGTGGACGTAGTAGGGTTGTTGTCATGGGTGACTTTAACTTTCCCAATATTGATTGGAATCTCCTTCGAGCAGAAGATTTGAATGGAGCTGATTTTATAAGGTGTGTTCAGGAGTGTTTCCTAACTCAGTACATTGACAGACCGACGAGGGGAGAGGCCATTCTAGACTTGGTGCTGGGAAACAAGCCGGGGCAGGTCTCAGATCTTGCGGTGGGAGAGCATTTTAGTGATAGGGACCCCAACTGCCTCACATTCTAAAATGCTATGGAGAAGGAGAGGATTAGGCAAAATGGGAGGATATTTAATTGGGGAAGAGGAAACTATGATCCGATTAGACATGAGTTAGGAAGCAATGACTGGGAGCAATTGTTCCATGGTAAAGGCACTATAGACATGTGGAGACTGTTTAAGGAACAGTTGTTGCAAGTGATGAATAAATATGTTCCTCTGAGACAGGCAAGTGGTAAGATAAAGGAAACTTGGATGACGAGAGCTGTGGAGCTTCTCGTCAAAAGGAAGAAGGTAGCTTACATAAGGTGGAGGAAGCTAGGGTCAAACTCAGCTCTAGAGAACTACACGCAGGCGAGAATGAGCTCAAAAATGGTCTGAGGAGAGCCAGGAGGGGGCACGCGAAAGGCTTGACAGAACGGATTAGGGTGAACACAAAGGTATTTTACACGTACGTGAGGAATAAGAGAATGGTCAAAGAAAGAGAAGGGCCGATCAGGGATAGCATAGGGAATTTGCGTGTGGAGTCTGAGGAGTTAGGGGAAGCCATAAATTAGTTTTTTTGCATCTGTCTTCACGAAATAAACGAATTTTGTAATGAATGAAAACTTTGAAGAGCAGGACTGCTGGCTGGAATGGATAGAGATGGAGGAAGCTGATGTGCTGAAAATTTTGTCAAACATGAAGATTGACAAGTCGACAGGCCCGGACCAGATTTGTCCTCGGCTGCTTTGGGAAACGAGAAATGCAATTGCTTCGCCACTTGCGAAGATCTTTGCATCCCCGCTCTCCACTGGAGTCGTACCTGAGGACTGGAGAGAGGAAAATGTGATTCCTCTCTTCAAGAAAGGAATTAGGGAAATCCCCGGCAATTACAGGCCAGTAAGTCTCACGTCTGTCGTCTGCAAGGTGTTAGAAAGGATTCTCAGGGATAGGAATTATGACCAACTGGAAGAGCAACTGGACTGCTTGATTAAATGCAGTCAACACGGCTTTGTGAGGGGCAGGTCATGCCTCACAAACTATATCAAGTTTTTTGAGGATGTGATTATAAATGTTGATGAAGGTCGAGCTGTGGATGTGGTGTATACGGACTTCAGCAAGGCATTTGATAAGGTTCCCCATGGTAGGCTCATTCAGAATGTCAGGAGGAATGGGATACAGGGAAACTTAGCTGGATACAGAATTGGCTGGACAACAGAAGACAACAAGTGGTATTAGAAGGAAAATATTCTGCCTGGCAGTCTGTGGTGAGCGGTGTTCCACAGGGCTCTGTCCTTGGGTCTCTCCTGTTTGTATTTTTTATTAATTACTTGGATGAGGGGATTGAAGGAGGGGTCAGCAAGTTTGCAGACGACGCAAAGGTTGGAGGTGCAGTTGACAATATAGAGAGCTGTTGTAGGCTGTAGCAGGACATTGAAAGGATGCAGAGATGGGCTGACAGATGGCAGGTGGAGTTCAACCTGGATAAATGCGAGGTGATGGATTTTGGAAGCTCGAATTTGAAATCTGAGTACAGGATTAAGGATAGGATTCTTGGCAGTGTGGAGGAACAGAAGGATCTTGGTGTGCAGATACATAGATCCCTTAAAATTGCCATCCAAATGGACAGGGTTGTTAAGAAAGCATATGGTATTTTGGCTTTCATTAACCGGGGTATTGAATTTAAGAGTCGTGAGATCTTTTTGCAGTTCTATAAAACTTTGGTTAGACCGCCCTTGGAATACTGCGTCCAGTTCTAGTCGCCCTATTATAGGAAAGATGTGGATGCTTTCGAGAGGGTTCAGTGGAGGTTTACTAGGATGCTGCCTGGACTGGAGGGCTTATCTTATGAAGAGAGGTTGACTGAGCTTGACATTCGTCATTGGAGAAAAGGAGGAGAGGAGAGGACCTAATTGAGGTATACAAGATAATGAGACGTATAGATAGAGTCGATAGCCAGAGACTATTTCC
>NW_025180243.1:0-2353 GCF_004010195.1 Chiloscyllium plagiosum | reverse complement strand
TCAGGCCATTCCGTTTTTTCCAGCACTTTCTCCGAGGTGATGGCTACCATTCCGAGCTCTGTCCACTCACTCTTTTCAATTTTTGGGGTATTACTCGTGTCTTCCACCGTGAAGACTGACACGAAGTAATTATTCAGCTCCTCAGCCGTTTCCTTCTTCCACACTACTATCTCTCTAGTGTCATTTTTTCGTGATTGAATGCCCATTTTTGCCTCTTGCTTGCCATTTATCTATCGAAACAAGCTCTTACACTCTTTCTTTACATGATTGGCTTACTTACTCTCATATTTAATTTCTCACTCCTAATTTATTTTTTGGTTCCTCTCTGTTGGTCTTTGCAAGTGTTATAACATGGTGATGAACCCCTCTGTTAATTAAAGCAAACACCCAGGAAAACTCACCACACCTCATAATCTATTAGAATTTGAGTGAAAGAGAACTCCCACATTTCACTATTTAAAGAAAATAATGTCAATTTATTTTTTTAACTCTAAAATTGAACATTACACAACAACTATTCACAAATCCAATGCCCCCCCCCCATAACTGCTGATTATCTGCCTCCAACTCAATTAAATTACGCTGTTTCAATAAAAAACTTATGAAGATTTCATCAACTTAATTTCAAAGCCACATATCCATAGGCTTCCTCTGTGACGTCACTCTTCTGGCTGTTGAATTCCCTGGGTCGTCATATTTCTGTTTATTGTGTATGAGTTTTATATGAAAAAATATCTTTGATAGAGAGTATTTCCTAATGTCTTGCAGAGCAAGATGGTTGATCCACAGCTTCTTCTGACTCGATAGCATCTGCTCTCTCTCCAACTTTCAAAATGTCCGCATTTTTGAATCGTTTTACTGTTCGATGTTGGCAAAGCTATAGATTCAAACTCAATTTGCTTTCAGTGACAGCGAGAGTGAAGGAAAGAGTGTGTTGCTTGCAATAGTGAGAGTGGTGGAGAAAGAGCCTTGTTCGGGGGTAGGTGCTATAACAGATATGGCAAAAGTGAGGACTGTAGATGCTGCAAACAAGATTTACATCAGAGTGGTGCTGGAAAAGCACAGCAGGTCAGGCAGCATCGAGAAGCAGGAAAATGACGTTTCAGGCAAAAGCCCTTCATCTGGAATACAATAGATATGCAGTGACTGTGAGGGAGTAGAGAGAATACGGAGAAACTTGTCCTGGCCAAGTGGGGAAGGTTATTGATGCTTGTCCTGTATTGATGGACATTTCTTCGGATCATTTCAGCGTCGGGGTGAGCCTCCCCAATGTCTTGTCTACGTCTGTCACGAATGACACTACAGACCATATCCCTCAGCTTCTTTAGAATCAGTTTGCGTCGATCTTGTAAACAACAAGGAGGAACACACATTGGTGCCTCACATATCTAAACCAAAACTGCTGTGCAAATTTTGCGCATCCGACGCTCTGGAAATTTGATATGCAAATATTGTCGGTGTTGCAGTTATACTGGATGAGCTAAAATTGCATCTAAACTGCGTTCACAAAATGATTGGTAATGCTGTGAAAAATAAATTTCGTAAGTGTATATGAGGTAGGTTGAAGAGTATGTTGTGAATCAAACTAGAGAGCAGGTAATTTCAGGCATGGTGTTGTGTGGTCACAAGGACTAATTAATAACCTTGCTCTTAAACAGCTTTTGAGGAATTGTAACACTAATATGTTGCATTTTACACGGCGTCTGCATGCAACATACAATATTTGAACATTACACTCAAATATCATGGAAGCCCGGGGATGAGAGGATCAACTGAATTGGAAAAATACAATATGACATTTAGCGTAAACCGAATAATGGTTGTTATTGATTGAAATACTACAATGTCTAAAATATATGTACATATTACTAAGTTACAAACATCAAATAAAAGGGAAGGTGACTCAATGATGGCTAATGTAAGAAATTAAAGATTGCATTAAATCAAAGGAAGCAGTTTCAGAAGAATTCCAGATATTGTACAAACCTCAACATTCTGAGAGATTTACTTTTCCGATAATAAGGACGAAGAAAGGGTTCAGGAAATCAAAAAAGAACATGAATACAAACAGGAAACACAAAGACTGCTTACATCTACGATCCATAAACCAAAGAAAACAAAAGCAAGGTCAAATATGGAAATTTGTATGGTATAGGAGAATTTATCGTGCGGAAAAACAAAATGGCAGAAAAACTAGCCAGCTACGTTGTATCTGTCTTCATGGAAAAAGCTCCAGGAAATCTCCGAGGTATAGTTGTATCTGTCTTCATGGAAAAAGCTCCAGGAAATCTCCGAGGTATAGCAAGTGATCACATGGGATCTGTGGAACTAAAGACATAACGTCAATTCGTAT
>NW_025180242.1:1315-2353 GCF_004010195.1 Chiloscyllium plagiosum | reverse complement strand
CTTGCAATCTTCTACAGCACAATCTTGCAATCTTCGACAGCACAATCTTCTACATGGCAATCTTCCACAGCACAATCTTCTACAGCGCATTCTTCTACAGCACAATCTTACACATTACAATCTTTGACAGCACAATCTTCCACAGTACAATCTTCCACAGTACAATCTTCCACAGCAAAACCTTCTACGGTACAATCTTCTGAAGCACAATCTTCCACAGCACAATCTTCTACAGCACAACCTTCCACAGCACAATTCTCTCCAACACAATCTTCTCCAACGCAATCTTCCACAGCACAAACATCTATAGCACAAACTACAACATCTCAAACTTCTACAGTACAATATTCTATAGGATATTCTTCTATAGCACAATCCTCTACAGCACAATCTTCCACCGTACAACCTTCTACAGAATAATCTTCTACATTACAATCTTCTACAGCACAACCTTCCACAGCACAATCTTCCGCAGCGCAATCTTCTACAGCACTATCTTCTACAGCCCAATCTTCCACAGCACAATCTTCCAAAGAACAATCTTCCACAGCACAAACTACTACAGTACAATGTTTTACCGCTCAATCTTCGCAGTTCAAACTTCTACAGCACAATCTTCCACAGTACAATCTTCTATAGTACATTCTTCTACATTACAATCTTCTACAGCACAACCTTCCACAGCACAACCTTCCACAGGGCAAACTTCTACAGCACAGCCTTCCACCGCACAATCTTCCACAGCGCAAACGTCTACAGCACTATCTTCTACAGCCCAATCTTCCACAGCACAACCTTCCGCAGCACAACCTTCCACAGCGCACCTTCTACAGCACTATCTTCTAAAGCACAATCTTCTACAGCACAACCTTCCACAGCACAATCTTCTACAGCACAATCTTCTACAGCACAATCGTCCACAGCACAATCTTCCACAGTACAATCTTCTACAACACAATCTTCGACAGCACATTCTTCTACAGCACAATCTTCCACTGCACAATCTTCCACAGCACAATCTTTGCAGCGCATATCTTC
>NW_025180242.1:0-1239 GCF_004010195.1 Chiloscyllium plagiosum | reverse complement strand
CAGCACAATATTCTACAGCACAATCTTCGACAGTGCAATCTTCTACAGCACAATCTTCTTTAGCGCATTCTTCTACAGCACAATGTTCCACAGCACAATCTTCTACAGCAAAATCTTCTCTAACACAATCTTCTAAAGCACAATCTTCTACAGCACGACCTTCTACAGCACAATCTTCTACAGCACAAACTTCTACAGCACAATCTTCCACAGTACTATCTTTCACAGCACAACCTTCCATCGTACAATCTTCTACAGTACAATCTTCCACAGCACAATCTTCTGCAGCACAATCTTCCACAGAAGAATCTTCCACAGTACAATCTTCCACAGCCCAATCTTCCACAGCACAATTTTCTACAGTGCAATCGTCCACAGCACAATTTTCCACAGTACAATCTTCCACAGTACAATCTTCCACAGTACAATCTTCCACAGCAAAATCTTCCACAGTACAATCTTCTGAAGCTCAATCTTCTACATTACAATCTTCTACAGCACAACCTTCCACAGCACAATCTTCCGCAGCGCAATCTTCTACAGCACTATCTTCTACAGCCCAATCTTCCACAGCACAATCTTCCAAAGAACAATCTTCTACAGCACAATCTTCTACAGGGCAATCTTCCACAGCACAATCTACTACAGTACAATGTTTTACCGCTCAAACTTCGCAGTTGAATCTTCTACAGCGCAATCTTCCACAGTACAATCTTCTATAGTACATTCTTCTACATTACAATCTTCTACAGCACAACCTTCCACAGCACAACCTTCCACAGCGCAAATGTCTACTGCACAACCTGCCACAGCACAACCTTCCACAGCGCAAACTTCTACAGCACTATCTTCTACAGCCCAATCTTCCACAGCACAATCTTCCACAATACAATCTTCTATCGTGCATTCTTCTTCAGCGCAATCTTCTACAGCACAATCTTCTACCGTGCAATTTTCCACAGCACAATCATCCTCAGTGCAATCTTCAACAGCTCAATCTCCTACAGCACTATCTTCCACAGTACAATCTTCAACAGCACAATCTTCTACAGCACAATCTTCCACAGCACAATCTTCTACAGTACAATGTTTTACCGCCTAATCTTCCGCAGTTCAATCTTCTACAGCGCAATCTTCTACAGCACAATCTTCTACCGTGCAATTTTCCATGGCACAATCTTCCTCAGTGCAACCTTCTAAAGCATAATCTTCTACAGCCCAATCTTCCACAGCACAATC
>NW_025180241.1:0-2353 GCF_004010195.1 Chiloscyllium plagiosum | reverse complement strand
CCTTCAGCCACCTATTCCCATGAGACAGACAACTTATGCCTTCTTGATGGCATCTTCTCCTATCCGACCTACACCACTGACAGAAATACCTTTACACAGGTTCCTCAATTATCCGAATATCAGATTATCCGAAGCTGATCTTAAGGTCCCGACAGAAACATTACGTCAAAGAGCGGTTCAACCCTGATCACGTCTTCTGTTTACAGGTACAATGATTAAAAGCAAACCCAGCTCACTGAAATGCTGCCGAGGACAGTCCTGACCAGTCCAGGCACCATCTTCAAATGACTGACCTCCTGCCCTCTCTCTCTCCCCCAACACTCTCCCTGGAGTTCTACACAGGGGTGAACCCCAAACCCTCCATCCCAGATTATCGCTCCAACATTGCCCTGTACAGGGCAGAGGCGGAACCTGTCAAAAAGTTGCACGCTATTTGGAGACTTATCCCACAAAGGCAGCAGCAGTCTTCCTGTTGGTGCACAGTCCGGCTGCTCCACGGGGGGGGTGGGGCGTGCTCAGAGGTTCGGACGGTAGGTATGGTTGGACGGGAGTGCAGGGTTCGGGGAGTGGGATTGGGGCCGGGCGGTGGGGTGCGGACAAGGTTGGGGGCAGCAATGGGGCTGCTGGGTGGGATCGGACGGGGTTGGAGTTGGGTGGAAGACGGGGCTGGGGTTGGGCAGGCAGGTTCCCACGTACAATGTGCTTTTGCTGAGTCTCCTGAATGGGGAACAGACTTCACAGAAAACTCCGCACCCCAGAGGAAATCACTTTACCGAATAATCAATTATCCGAATGAAATAGCGCCCGCCCATCTCGTTCAGATAACTGAGGTTCCTCTGTTCCTATATTCAGTCGCTACTGTAATTAAGACGTCAAGCTGGAAAGATGAACAAAGACCAAAAATACTATGTACTCCCAATCTCCCATCTGTTACCAATGGTTTCTTTATTCAAGCTAAACCCTCGATCCATGTGTTATTTGCTCACTCTTCCATCATTCTGATGTCCAGTGTATAAATGGGACTCACACACTTATGCAACCCCTCACTTATGATGGCAAAACCCATTCGGTAGAAGTAGCATATCGCTGGGTGAAGTGCACTGACAAACGTCAAGGATTCAACGTTAACGCTGTTTCGCTGTTAGAATGGTGCGTTGAAAGAACCAAGTTGCTGGGAGGACTTATTCCTGGCTGGGATGTTGAGATGGCCCGAGATCAGATAAGTGACCTTGCATACGACATCGAAAAACTTGCCAACTCAACTGCCCACGCTTTGAAGCTGGTGAACAAAGAGTTACAGGAGACCCGGATGGTAACACTTCAGAATTGGCTCGTGCTAGATTTACCCCTTGCTAAAGGAGGCGCTTGTTCTGTCATTGGCCCGCAATGTTGCGCCTACATTAATGATTGCTCTGAAGACATTTTGGACAACTTAGATGTTATCAACAAAATGGGTCAAGATGCAGAGAAGACACCTGCCACACCAACGTCCGATCCATATGGATGCAGTATTACTTGCTAGCTTTGGTCGCTGTGTGGAAGGTACTGATAGTCCCCAGTCTCATCCTAGGAATATACAGTGTCGTCCACTTATGCATGGAATGGACTGTACATTGCTTTTCGCCTAAGCCAAAGAGGAATCTTTTTAATCGACCCTTGTCTATCCCTGTAGCTCCACGTCCGAATGTCTATGCTGAAATCCAGTATCTCTTTGATCCTCTGGACAATGACGCGCAAGAGGAAGCACTCAAATTATTGAGAATACAAATCGACTGAATGGATTAATTATACTTGTATAAGCTGTGTAGTTGCCATGAAATGAAAAAAGGAGGGAATGAGAAAGTTTATAGCCTTAAAACTTGTCCTTAAACATTTTGACTAAATGTAATGTTGAATTATAGAACACATTTGTTGCACAGTAGAAATAAACAGACAGCCAGGGAGGCGCCAGGCCACAAAAGGGGGAACCCAGGATGTGCAGAAGATAAAAACATCTGTTCTCAGCAAGTGGTAACAGGATGCACCAAGGCAATTAAGAACATTTGCCTTAACAGCAATGAATCTGTGTAAACAGGACACAGAGTGATAACATTCAGGGGTGTTCACTTGTGAAATTAATGACAGTGTTTGATTGTGATCTTCGACTTGGTATCATCCTGCAAGCATGTCAAAAGCCTTGTAATTAATGGTCAGGTCATATCAATTATACTGGATTCTTATTATCCTTGCAAGACAGGCAGACAGAAAGGGAAAAACATTATTCTGTTATAGTCCCTAACCTTGGCGTTCAAAAAGACACTAGAGAGAGAATGAGTGAATAACATTTTAATGCTGAGATTGCCAAAGCCAATAG
>NW_025180240.1:0-2352 GCF_004010195.1 Chiloscyllium plagiosum | reverse complement strand
GGTCTCCGTCTCCTTCTGTGGGGAGAAGACAAGTAGCATTAAGGACGTTACATCGCTTTATTGTCATGTTAGGCTTCTCCAGTAGCATAGCATTGTATGTGAACCAACGTGCTGCCGACATATGTGCTGTGTTTTGCTCAGAAAGCAGTAAGGATACTGCATGTGGGGCCAGTCGGTTTAATTCAACAAAGCCGATTATGTCCCTGGAAGCTATAACAGTCTTTTCAAATGCAGGCACGACAGGGTAACATTTATGCAATCCTGCCGTTACGGGATCTAAGTTGAGGTGAAAAATAAGCTACTGGCCTCAATTTTCCACACGTAATTCTGCATCAGCACAGATGTCATGCAGGCACTCTTCTCATCCACTGTTTGTACAAAAGGCTTGTTTGGATTTGGAATCCCAGTGTCGGTGTAGATTGGAGAGCCATATCAATTCAACAAAAGCATCTCGGCCTCAGGGGTCACTGCAACGGACTCTAGCTCAGCAAAACTGAGCCATGAGCTATGTCACTTTTGGGCGCGTAAAGGGTTGCGTAATGCGGGTTAAACATTCTAAGTAGGACCACATGACCAAAAAGGGTAGCAATTGTTTCCTCATGTGAGGCTTTGAATTTTGCTGAAATGTGTTGCTGGAAAAGCGCAGCAGGTCAGGCAGCATCCAGGGAACAGGAAATCGACGTTTCGGGCATAAGCCCTTCTTCATGCTTATGCCCAAAACGTCGATTCTCCTGTTCCCTGGATGCTGCCTGACCTGCTGCGCTTTTCCAGCAACACATTTTCAGCTCTGATCTCCAGCATCTGCAGTCCTCACTTTCTCCTTTGAATTTTGCTGGTTTGCTTGAACTCTGTCTTGACCAATGACCTTTCCTTGTTCAGATATTAAGTGACCTAAGAACTTCAACTGTTGTTCCACAAGTTGTAGTTTTGCGAGACTAGATGGCAGAGCATCGCAAGCCTACCTTTCTCGAATTGTTTCTCTGTTGAGGCTGCGATTAAGAATTCGTTTACATACTGCAGAAGCGCTGATCCCCCCGGTTAAAGCAAGAGTCTCCAGACTCCTGTGTAGAGCCTCTTTAATTATGGTGGGGACTCACAGTAATCTTGAAAATGTCACGTGAAAGTATACTATTGGCCTTTGAATGGAAAGTGAACCAGAATTGACTGTCGGCGTGTAACGGTACACAAAACAAGGCATTTGCTAAATCCACAATAGAGCGCCATTTACATCCGGTAGAATTTGAGCCAATATAATATAGGGGTTGGGAAGATTTGGGGTGTGTGGAACAACAGCGTTCTTGATAACCTGCAGGTCAAGAACAAACCTCCATTCCCCCGATTCACCTGGAATGTTTGCCTTTTTGAATGAAAAAAATGGGTGTTCTCACCATTGATTATTCACGGGTGATTATCACTTCAGCCTATAGGAGAGATTCAAAGACTGGAGTAATTCCTTGCACAGCCTCGGGTTTTAACGGCTCTTTTGCTTTGCAAGGACGATACTCAGACTTCGGGGTTTTTCTTAAGGGTTCGTATGAGCCCCACATCGTGTTTGCCTTTTGCCCTGAAATCAGTTGGGACCCTTCTTAATCTTGGGTACGAGACATCTACCATAGGTAAACTCCAGACGACACTCCTGGCGGGGATTACCAGGACTGCCCTGTCTGCCTGAGTTAGCCAATTTAGTTTCTTCCTATACTTCCTTATAACTGCATTGAAGCAGATACCCACACCGACCCTGAAGATACAATCTTTCGTTTTTTGTGCCTGTCGTACCCATGGTCCCAAATTCTGACACCTGTCTCTGGATGCCTTCGCCAATGATCCGTGAGGAAAAGAGCCTTCCACGTCAACAAAACAGGGTCTACTTACCGTCACAGATACTTAAAAAAGTTTAAAGTGACAGCACATCTGTGATCATTCCAATAAAATTGGCACAATAACAACTGATCTGGTTTAACCAATCTCCTGAACCAATCCTTCTCTTATGATTAGTCAGGACCATCGCGGTGTATGTGTGCTGTGCAGTGTAGCATATCTACAGCAAGAAAATCGGTGTTAATGGGATTAAAATGGCGACTTGTTTCTTGGTTGAGTCAATCGCTCACGGAACCTATCGCTCTCTGACATGCATCAGGGGTCGTGATTCGTATTTTCCAGCCTGCACTGGTAAATCTTATTTTTGTATTACCTGCAAGCCCGTCGGGGTACTGCGCAAATCCGACCCCAGTCTCACTTTGAGATCCCGAGACATCAGTTTGAAAGAAAAGAATTCCGATAACAGAAATGATTCCCCATTCCTGGTTTTGCACAATAGCGGTGATTAGATTAGATTACTTTACAGTGTGGAAA
>NW_025180239.1:1092-2352 GCF_004010195.1 Chiloscyllium plagiosum | reverse complement strand
AAGTATTTGAGCTGCAGGGAGAGGCTGAATGGGATAGGGCTGTTTTCCCTGGAGAGAGACAGACAAGGAGACTCTGGTTGACAAAGGTGGAGAAGAGGGAGTTGTCTTTTCCTCCCAATGGCCCAAAACTACTTCAGGATTGTTCCCACACAGCTCAAAGGAAAGCAATGCGATAACAAAGAGCAAGGTCAGTTGGGACTACAGGAGATATGAGACAAAGGCGAGGTTGGAAGGGCTGGAGGGAGTGAGAGAGAAGGGAGATGTTCAACAGCTGGAAGGGTTTACAGGGAGAGAACACTGTCAGGACTGGAGAACGTAACACGCTCTCTCATGAGAGGGAGATAACGATATGGCACAAGGTCAAACACAGCAGGAGGATCCCAAGCTTCGTACCTGTCATTTACTCAGGGAGCTGCTCTCACCCAGTCTGGTGCCAAGCTCCACATGCATACAGCATGATGTTTCCCAGTTCCTGGTGCTCAGAGCCCAGTGCACTCACCCCTGAACCAGTCGGTGAAGTATTTACATAGTTATACATTTCCCAGAAACATTGTGTCCTAGCCGACATAAACTGGTAAATTCACACTCTTCCAGGCAAAGACCATCTGCAATCAGATTCCCTGGTGATACAATCCTCTGAGTGATAGTCTGCAGAAAAGAACAGAATCCACGAATCCCCGTTGCATGGGTCAGGGTTAATGACAAAATTTCATTCTTTCAAAAATGACAACTCCTCAATTCCTGCATCTCACAAAACTGCCATTTTTAAATGTTAAAATAAAGAACATTCCAATTGAAGGTTTTGATGAGGTGAGCTCTGGTCAGTAACATAGATCTGGATGTTACGGAGAGTGCTTTCTACCAGAGTAGCACCAGGTCAGTATCAGGCACACAGACAGAACGGGCAAATAGATTCATAACGGAATTCACATATCACAGCCTGGCAATTTGAAGCTGTGCTCACCCATTCCGGTAAAGATCTATAGAAACAGGTCATCAGAACCAGAAGACTGGAGGTTGGCTATCGTGTTGCTATTATTTAAGGAAGGCAGTAAAGAAAAGCCAGAAAACTATAGACTGTTGAGCCTGCCTGACATCAGTGGGCAAGTTGTTGGAGGGAATCGTAAGGGACAGGATGTACATGTATTTGGAAAGACAAGGACTGATTAGGGATAGTCAGCATTGCTTTGTGAGTGAGAAATCATGTCTCTCAAACTCGATTGAGATTTTTGAAGAAGTAACATAGAGGATTGATGAGGG
>NW_025180239.1:0-491 GCF_004010195.1 Chiloscyllium plagiosum | reverse complement strand
AAGTGGTGGAGGCTGATACAAAGGCATGTGGATGGGTATATGAATAGGAAGGGTTTCCAAGCATATGGGCCAGATGCTGGTAGGTGGGACTAGATTGGGTTGGGATATCTGGTCGGCATGGACGGGTTGGACCGAAGGGTCTGTTTCCATGCTGTGTATCTCTTTGACTCTAAGAGGGGCTGAATGGTCCAATCAAAAATGATCTGTGGTTCAAATCACAACATCCTTCAGTTTCCGTACTCCATTCTTGGTTCCATCTTGCAGGCTCTATGAATCCCGCTGCCTCTATATTCCTACAGGACCCACGTCCCTTCCAATGTTTGTACCATTCTCCAGGTTCTGCACCCCTTCCTACCTCTGTAACATGGCCCGGACTCTACAACTCTTCCTTCCTCTGCAGTGTTCCCCAGAAGGGCACTGGAGGCCGGTGGCATTTACAGAGTTAGGGAGGGATATCGGGACTGGAGCATTTTGCAGGCATTAGGAATATA
>NW_025180238.1:0-2352 GCF_004010195.1 Chiloscyllium plagiosum | reverse complement strand
CATGTTGGAGTCTGTGAATGAATAAACATATTCCTGTTCCTTTACCGCTGGTGTGCTCATGTGTTTGTGCACCTACTTTTTTGTCTTTTCACATTATGTAAGCATCATCATGCTAATATGCCACTTCGTTGCTGCCTATGCTTATCTTGTAATGTCTTTGTGAGTGTTCACTTTTCATTAGTGCTATCTAAAGTGTGTGCTTATGTGTCTGTTTCAGATCCTACCTAAACTAGTTTATTTTCATGTTTATGCATAGTAAATGTTTGCATGCAATGTTATGCTTTTATGGATGTTTATATTTATATGATGATGATTGCTTGTTTGGCAATCTTTCCCAAACTATCTCCTGATAAGCTTGTTTGTGCTATTGTTCGTGGATGCTTGCTGATCCTTGTGCCCATTATCCTTATTTAACAAACCCCCCTCTATTTGTTCATCTATGCAGTTGTGTGTCTGCATGTGAGACTCTGAATTTGTGTGTACGTGTGATATTGTATACATGCTAATCAATGTGGTTTAAAAATAACTAATTAAGCTGCTTCTGTCATCGTATGTTTGTGATTCCGATAATGGGGAAATAATGATATTAATGTTAATCTCTGTGCACTTATGTGCCTGTGTGAGTTGACATGTGGGAGGACATTTTTCGAAATTTGTATCTGTAGTTCATGTGTGTATGTCTGTACGCATTGTGCTGTATGAATGTATATGTATTCATGCCCATTTGTGTGTTACCGTGTGTCGATGTTTCTCGTGGTTATGTGTGAGTACTCCTGTTCATTTGTGCAAATGATTTTCTTTCGGTGTATGTGAGTTTTTGTACGAGCTTAGGTGCGTGTTCAAGTACCACTTGCATGTGTGGCTCTGTGCGAGTATGCGTGTGTGACATCTTATCTATATGCACATTTGAGTGTGCACATAAATATGTGTCTTTAGGTCAGAGCCCGTATATGTGTCATTACGTGTGTATTTGCGATCATCTCTCTGTATCTGTTCTTATACTAGACTGGAATTTTTATTATTCTAATTTATTGTTCTAATTTTAATGCATTCCCCATAATTAGATTTGACCTTGGTGTTGCAGGAAACATTTCCCATCGTCGTGCAGAGATAAGCGTTTTATGACCAACTCTTCTGTTGCAGTAATAGAACTTCTGTCTATGAGAGAAAAGGCGTGAGTTCAAATCCCCACTGCCCCAGAGATAACATTTCTGAATATGTTTATCAGAAAATGTCTACTTGTGTTCCGTATGTGAAACAAAATGATATCAGGTATTCGAATACCAGAATTGATCCCATGTGCTCCAGAAAACTGAGACAAAACTATGGAATTCAAACTGGGACGATGCAAACACCAGTTTTGGATTATGGGAATCAATGTTAATCATTTGTTAACAGAGCCAAGCGTGTCTAACATGCTTCAAAGGTATTGTTTTGCATGGAAATGTTAAATCTTTGGACAGTAAGCAAGAAGCTGACTGTCCCTGTTAGCAGCTGGGTTACATTACAGAGGACATCTACCATGAAAACTCTGCACAGGGAGCAAGAGGACAGATCATTCATCGTTCCCCTCCCCTCTGCTCCACAACAACTTATCTGTTGATTCTCTTTGGTGTGAAAGTGAAGATACATTCTGTCAACTCATGCGCTGGCGCAAGATCCCTGGCAGTTCCCCAGAAACAAAGGTTACATTCAAACTGTTCTGCACTATTTACGATGTTCCAATCAAATTTAATTTTAACGTGTCTTAAATTTACATTTCCAATTGGTGTAATTTGGCAGTTTAAAACTGACATGAATTTTGTAAGAATGTCCAATCGGGGGAATCAAAAATACCAAGTTCAAAACTGACTGTGTGGAGTTTGCACGTTCTCCCCGTGTCTGCGTGGGTTTCCTCCGGGTGCTCCGGTTTCCTCGCACAGTCCAAAGATGTGCAGGGCCAGGTGAATTGGCTATACTAAATTGCCCGTAGTGTTAGGTAAGGGGTAAGTGAAGGGGTATGGGTGGGTTTCGCTTCGGCGACCCGGTGTGGACTTGTTGGGCCAAAGGTCCTGTTTCCACACTGTAATGTAATGTAAAAAAAAAACTCGTGCCCTACCCTTGACATAAAATGGATATTGTCATATTTTGTCACAGAGGGATTTAGGATGGATTAGGTACTTGGCGGAATCCTGCAATGAGTGAGCTTTACTCTATCTCTGACCAAGGGTGTATCTGAACAGAGAACATTAACTGCACAAGACACTCGTCATAGACCTGTTAAGAATCCACGTTAACAGTTCAGGATGCACCTGAACCTGAGGGGCACCAGTATCCTTCGTGGGAGGTTTGCTAGTGCTCTTGGGGGTGGTT
>NW_025180237.1:1484-2352 GCF_004010195.1 Chiloscyllium plagiosum | reverse complement strand
CTTTTATCTCTGTTTTTCTCAAACTATTTCTCTTTTTCTGTTGAGTCCCTGTCTCTCTGTCTGGGCTGTGTCCACCTGGACTTGGGAGGTTTGTGAACTTTATTTTTCAAAGTTCACCCTTGCAATTGCTCTTCACATGTGCTCATAATGTAATAAGGAAACTCAAGGCTTTAAGTGAGCAGTAACTACCACAGGGACTGAATAGTGACAAGCCTGGCATGGAGCTAATTTGTTAAGTTTTGTTTACATATAACTGTGACTTTGTGTTCATTATTATATATTATGTATGGTTATGGGATGTGTCAGCGCAGGAGGTGGGACTGTGTGTCCATTATTATATATTATACATTGCAGTGGGATGTGTCAGTACAGGCAGTGGTGCTGTGTGTATTGAAGTTTTTGTATGGCTCTGTATCACTGCACCAAGGCCAGCTCCAACTTTGCTGACAGTAATAGTCAGCGACATCCTCATCCTGAATGTTGCTGATTGTCAGGGTGAAGTGTGTGCTGGACACTTCTGTCCCGGTGAATCTGTCGGAGACTCCTGTGTATCGTGCTACTGCATTGTAGATCAGGAGAGAGGGTTTCTGTCCTTCTCGCTGCTGGAACCATTCAACTTCAGTCGTGGTACTCTGACTGGATTTACAGGTGATGGTTGCGATCTGGCCCAGTCCCACTGACAGCACCAGGGGAGACTGGGTCATGATGATGTCTCCGCTGATACCTGAGGGGTCAGAGAGAAACACAGTGAAGTCAGAACTGTCACAAAAAAAGACTGTCAAATGAGAGATTGTTGAAGACACTGAGCATTTTTCCTTCAATCACAATGAAGTGAAATGGAGAGTTAAAGATTCAGATTGGAAGGAGA
>NW_025180237.1:0-145 GCF_004010195.1 Chiloscyllium plagiosum | reverse complement strand
TCTGACTGTCTCTCTCTCTCTCTCTCTCTCACACACACACACACACACACTCCCTGCCTCTCTCTTTCTCAGAATGTCCCAGTTGGCAACATTTAAATACAGGGTAAATCTTCCTCTGCTCTGCCTCACTAATGGATGTTAACTC
>NW_025180236.1:0-2352 GCF_004010195.1 Chiloscyllium plagiosum | reverse complement strand
CCCCTCTCCGTCGTTATGCTACTGGGAACTCCATATCTGGGGATGACATCCTTTAGGAGGCATTTTACTACCATACATGTATCATCCTTTCTTGTGGGAAATGCTTCGACCCATTTGGAGAACATGTCTCTGATGCCCAGGGTGTACTTGTAACCCTGTTTTTGGGGCATGTGTGTGAAGTCAATCTGTAAGAGACTGAAAGGCCCCTCAGGAACTGGCAGGTACTTGGCAACTGGCTTCCCTGCATTGTTCTGCAGGCAGATGAGGCACTGTGACAGCAGGTCTTGGGCAGCGGCAGTGAATTCTGGTGCATACCAGGACTGCTTTACAGTGTGTATCATGCCCCTCTTGCCTGTATGGCCAATGCTGTGGGCTGCTAGGGCCAGTGTGTGTAGGTGGGCACTTGGGCAAATGATGTGGGCATCAGGGTGTATTAGCAGGTTGAGGGAAGGAGATTGTGTGGCCCCAATGCAGGCCCAACTGTCCTTTTCCTGCTGTGGAGCAGTTTCTTGGGTAGCTTGCACAGCCTCCATGGGGTCAGGGAATACTGGGGCCTGTGCTATTCTGGGAGCCTGCAGGATGTAGATGGTGGGGCGCAGTGCAACTTCCGGGCTGCTGTGTCAGCTGAGGCATTCCCGAGGGTGACCGGGTCAGTGGCAGAGGTATGGGCACAGCATTTGATAATTGCTAGGGCTGAGGGTAACAGGGCTGCTTCCAGGAGATCAGAAATTAGCGTAGAGTGTTGTAGTGGCCTCCCTGCTGACGTGACGAAGCCTCTCTGTTTCCAGAATGTGCCAAAATCGTGGATGACTCCGGCATATCTAGAGTCAGGATAAATGTTTGCTGTGTGTCCTTTAGCAATGACATCAGCCCTAGTGAGTGCAAACAGCTCTGCAGCTTGTGCAGATGTGCCATTTGGCAGTGCAGCTGACTCTAGAACTGTGAAAGGAGTGCAGAGGGCACATCCTGCCAGTGTGCAGTGGTCTGAGGGCCTGAAGGATGAGCCATACGTATAGAATATGAGGTCAGAGTTGTCTAGAGGTGTTTCAGAGAGGTCAGGGTATGGGGCAACGACCTGCTGGACAAGGTCTAAACAGTTGTGTTCATCCGTAATAGTGGTCAGAGTGAGTGGAAGCAGGTTGGTGGGGTTTAGGGCAGGGGCAAGTTGTAGGGACAGGATGGCTTTGGATAGTAAAGCAACCTCATATCCAATTCTCTGGGTGGCAGTGAAATGTTGCTGCTGGAAATGGAGTAATCTAGTTACAATGATGCAAATCGGAAAACAGTTATCAGAGGAATGTCCTAATTCTCTACACAAAGCAACATTCTGACAGTATCGATGGATCAGGAGCTTCCATTCCTCTTCGCAGGTAGGTGCTAATGTCTCCTCTGAAGCGGTGAGGTGCTTCCATTGTCCTGTCCTGGGAGCAATGCTCTTGCTGCTGCCTCTCTGTCTGACCTGTCCTTTGTGTGGTTTTGGTATTGCTGGGTTGTGAAACTGCCCTCAGGGCTTTGGGATAGCTGTGGTACTCTGTCATTGTTAGTGGGTGCTTGAAGTGTACAGGTATTCCCTTGTCTGCAAGTGCTGTCTAGTTTCGCTTGTCAGACTGCTTGGTCCCTGCTAAGATATTCTGGGTGTTTTGGTACAGTTTGGCCAATTTTGCTTTTGTGGGCCTATTGTGGGTTGCCAGGGTGGCAGATCTTTTCCCACATACAATTACCAGGAATCCTGAGAAGGATTCAAGTGAATCCTAGAGAGATGTTGCATCCCTTGGACTATTCCCAGAAAGTGAATGAACGATCAAGACTCCAGTTATTTGGTAATTTTTATTTGTTTAAAAATGTGAATACTTAATGAAGTGTTCTCCCAGTTAATCATTGGGTATTCAAATTTCTCTTCAGAATTAAAGATCATAACAAAACTGGGTGTCATTGTGGGATGTTGAATCTGTAGTATGTGCTTGGTAAAATTTGGATGAACAATATTTCAAAGTGAATTTTATCATGTTAAGTACTAAGACTTTCTGGAGAGGAAAGATTTGCCCTTGTGTGTTTTGCAACACTTAATCAAGGTCAGTTCAATAGAATACGCAGGCAAGTTGATGCTCGAGTTGAGAGCTGTGGCAAAATATCAGAAATAATGCAGGCAGTAGCACGGCAATTAGGGTTAGAAAGTTAGCTAAATGAATTATAAAAACAGGTTGGAAAGTTTTGTCAGCTTTTCTTAAAAAAAGTTAACAAAATGAGTCTGGGGATTCAGTAACGGAGGATAAAGAGATGGCACATGAATTGAAAAGAGTTTGAATCTGACTTCACTAAAGAGGATACAAATAACACCCTGGAACTAGCTGT
>NW_025180235.1:0-2352 GCF_004010195.1 Chiloscyllium plagiosum | reverse complement strand
ATTTACAAAATATCTTGCAAGAACTGTAACAAATACGACATTGGGCAAACAGGCAGAAAACTTGCCACCAGGATACATGAACATCAACTAGCCACAAAAAGACATGACTCATTCTCACTAGTATCTTTATATACAGATGAGGAAGGACATCACTTCAGCTGAGACAACACATCCATCCTTGGACAAGCCAAACAGAGACATGCTTGAGAATTCCGAGAAGCATGGTGCTCCAACTGGAACTCTACCAACGAACACATTGATTTGGATCCCATTTACCACCCTGAGAAAAAGAACAGGAAATGACATCACCAACCCAAGGAAACCCAAACACATAAATAAAAAGCAGGCCATATCACCAGTGCTTCACTGGCCGCTCACTGATGATGTTACCTAGTATGGTGACAAAATGTCCGAAAATGAACCTTCCAGCTCAGTGAGCAAACTTACATCCAGAACCTCAACCTCAGCTACAAATCTTCTCAAAACTCGCTAAATTAGAAGGCTAAAATAATGTCTCCCCTGTTTAATATTGGTTAATGCAGTGGATCTGTACACTGCTGTTTTGTGTGTGCATCATCACAAATAATCCAGTCCAGATGCCTGTTCTAAAAAGGTCCATTTGAAATTATATTAGGCAGTTGCAACCCAATTTTAAATGGCCTTCAACTGACAGCAGACATTCATGGGCAGTTTGGCACAAAGCTGGCACTTGGCACATGGCCAAGGTATGGTCAAACAGTGATGATGTATTATTCTTCGTTAGCAAAACCATGTAAAAACAGAATAAGTCACTGTAATTCAATTATTCCAGTTACAGAATTCAGTTACTTTCACCATTTATGCAAATTTACTTTCTGGCAATTTTAGATATTAAGATTCATGTCTACATACATGAAGCAAAATTTAATGTACAAACCTGGCTGTTTTTGAACTACCGTAGTCCTTTTGCTTGCATGTGTGTATGGACAGTCTGGCCTAATGCACTTGGAGTCATATTTGCAATTTGGATGAATAAACAGGCACTTGTCCCCAAATTTACACTTTGGAAATGTTCTGAGAAAAAAAACAAGTTATTAATGAATGCAGTCAAATGTAAAAACACCAGAAATGAACTTCCAAAATCGCATGATTTTGAAATATACATTTCTCTACAGCTTTAAAATTTCTTTCAGTACAGTTTTGTAAATAAAGCATTTGAAATTATAAACTAAAATTCCAATATTTATAAGAAAGAAAAATTGTAGAAAAATTTATAGCTTTACAAAGGTGCTTAATTCAATTAGAACCTGGAAGACATGTATCCAATAAGATGCTCACTACACTTTCCTTAATTCAAATTAATTGATTTGAGAGCTTTTATTGAGAGTTTACAAACATGGGGCTAGGGTTTCTGCAGTACTGTGGTAGAGTCCAGAAGATTCGGTTTTAATCCTAACTGACTCATATCTGTTATAATATATTTGAACAAGTTAATTAAAAATATCTACAAATTTCATGCTGGATTGGGAAGAAGGTTCAGTTGTTTAAAAATTGAGTCAGCTCATAGACTCATGCAATCAAAGCCAAGTGAATTACAACAATAGGCAATGCAAGGGTACTGTTATTAAGAAAAAAAACACAAATTTCTTGGTTGGAAACTAATAGAATCATAAAGATGTACAGCATGGAAACAAACCCTTCGGTCCAACTCGTCCATGCCGACTAGATATCCCAACCCAATCTAGTCCCACCTGCCAGTATGGAAGTTATTCTGGCAGTTATGTAGTTAACTTAATATTGTAATGTATGCCCAGGATCATGTTACAAAGCTCCAATAACAGATCATGGTAGTGCATTGTGATAGGCTAGTTAAAATCACTGGGAGATGAGCTAATGCTGAAGATGATAATCACTGATAGATGAGCTAATGCTGGATAAGCACATGGATGATGATGGGATAGTGTAGGGGAATGAGCTGAGAATAGTTCACAGATCGGTGCAAAATCAAGGGCCGAAGGGCCTGTTCTGCGCTGTTTTGTTCTGTGTTCTATGATGGTGTTGTATTGTGATGGAGGGAACCAGTGTGGCAGACAATGATTAGTTTAGAAAGACAAAGCAAGCCACATGATTGGCTATGCTAATATTATCCGATAAGCACGGACCAACAAATTGTACAAACTGGAGAAAAATAAAGAGCTTGTAGGGAGTCAGGGAAGACATTTTGCTGGCTCCCACAGCTTTGATTTTGCAAGATTAAAGTTTAAGTTTGTGAAGGATTTTTTGCGTCTCCTGGTAGTTTTTTATAGAACATTGAGTGATTCGCCCACAATACCAGCACTCGCCCCATATCCCTCCAAACCCTTCCTATTCATG
>NW_025180234.1:0-2352 GCF_004010195.1 Chiloscyllium plagiosum | reverse complement strand
GGAGAAAGCAGGAGAATGTGGTTGAGAAACTTGACAGTCATAACTGAATGGTGGGTCAGATTCGATGGGCTGAATGTCCTAATTTCTGTTCCCATGTCCGATAGTCTTATCGGCGTAAACCACAGTCTATTGCTCCCCTCTTTCTTACTTTGTCACTCCTGAAAGCAAAATGTGAGAGTAAAAATTCCCTGAGTCATCTTTACCAAACGTTGAGGATTCCTGTTGAGGATTCATGGGAAGGAGAGGAAATTCTGCCAAACCAACTGTTCCAGGAAGAGTCTCAAACCAGCAGCTTGTTTAAGTAATATAACCTCGGAAACAAAATAGCAGTTGGGACACATGATCACATTTCCTTTTGTTATGAGTTGACCTACCATGAAACTCTGGAAACCTTCCTTTATTGTTTTTCGTCTTAAGACTTGTGCGTTGGTGTATGTGTCTGTACGTGTGTGACTCTGTGTCTCACATGTTTCGAGAAAATGACCGAAGTAACACTTCAAATTTGTTGTAACCAGTGGAGAAGTGAGGCTGGAAAAGTAAACATTGACCCTCCAACATTGGTGGGAGCAGGAACGAGAAATTCACACGGGCTGTTCAAATGGGAATTCTCTTCCCCAGACATTTATTCCCAAGATGACAGCTCAACACCACTACTTCGAGAATAATTAGACATGGTCCATAAATGTTGGCCTATCAACAACACTCACGTTCCATGAACAAATCAAAAATGATAAACTGCAGCGGAATTGATTGAATGGGAGCAAGAATGAAAGATAAATGCCTGTTGCCTTACAGAATTGTGCTGCTTGCGTATTTGACTTTGTGCAGCTTCCCAGTATTGTGCCTAGGTGTTTGCATTTATTGAAAGTTGTGTTTGTTCAACATTTGACAGATATGTGATTGGAGGAAAATTGTGTACAGACAGAATTGTGCTGCGAAACCACAATAAGATCAGCCATGATCTTACTGTCTGATCGAGCAATGTCAAGGTGACTAATGACCAACTCCTGCTCCTCAGTCCTATGTTCCTATGTTCCATTCAGTCCTTAAAACCACCTGTATAGGAGCAGATAGAGACCACTTGCTCCAAATACCTGGTCTTCAGGAACACAGGATGTCATTGAGTCCCTCAACACTGTGTGGCTTGGTGTGGGTTGGAAAATGTGAAGGGAAATTCAGGCTGGGTACGAAAGAAGCCTCCCACCTCTTTACAGAGTTTCTGTTCTCTGCAAGTGGTGTTTAATTTGTTGGTCATGTTGTACACCCAGATTCACTGTGAATATCGGGCCCATATCTTTCCCGGAGATGGCTCAGAAAATACTTTTCTCTCAGTGTCCTTGACATTCAATAACAGCACTTCGACGAAAATTACAACCATTCACTTTCCAAAGACAGAATATAAGAACATAAGAAACAGGCGTAGGTAATTCTGACGCTCACATCATTGTATGAGATCATGGCTGACCTACTGTTGGCATTAGCTCCTCTTTAATGACCAATTCTTCACACCCCTCAGCTCTCCGACAGGTCAAACATCCATCTAGATCCTCTTTAAACACTTGCAGTGATCTAGTTCCCCTAACTTTCTAGACGTGAGAATTCCTGACATTCACTACCCTCTGTGAGAAGAAAACACTCGTCACACAGACACCATCACATATTAACATTAGCAAAAGGGGTTAACTGAACTGCTCAGGTAACAGGGAATGACACCGATATCAAAGCAGGATTTGACTGAATATTTTTCCTCGAGGCACGTAAATACCCAGAATCATGCATCCCGAGTAAAATTTAAAGTACAAGCCATGGAATGTATCATCTTTTCAGTGTCTGTGTACAGCATAACGAGTGATTGTCCATCACCATCAAGTTTAAATGCAATTACTTCTTAGTCTCTGAAAGTGCTAAAGGATAGCCTACACCGTTTCCTCTTTTAACATCAGCCCAGGGATTGGTCTGGTGAAATTCCTTTACACCGTCTCTATTGCAATGAGATCATTCGATTTAACGGAGAAAGAAAAAATCTGTCCATAATACCCCAAATACTGACTCAAAAACACTCTCAGTGATGATCACAATAATTCCATTCCCTCACTTAACGGTCGCCATATCTATATTATGATATAAAACCCCATTCCTTCTCTGTGCACTGCCATCGAAATGGAATTTAAATGTTCCTTACATCTGTATGTCAGCATCAGTAAAGCCAACACCAGAGGTGCCCATGGAGATGAACATCACTCTTGGGGAGAGACTCAGTCAGAAAAATTGCACACGAAATAGGGAATAGTCACCTACCTGAAAGGAAATGAAGGGTATGAATAAGGAAAACTGGCAGAGAAAGGGACCTAA
>NW_025180233.1:0-2352 GCF_004010195.1 Chiloscyllium plagiosum | reverse complement strand
ATTAGATTAGATTAGATTAGATTAGATTAGATTTCTTTACATTTCTCAGTGACCTGTCATATTGATTCATGTTTAATTTAAAACATGACTGCAATAATTAATTGTTTATTAAAGAATAGAAAGCTATATTACTGGCCAGAGTGTGTGCAGGCAGTGGCAGCACCAGCCTTATCGGTAGAGGAAAGTTGAAGACTTACTTTTGGGGAGCCTTAACAGTCAGCACGCAACATCATGTACGGACCATGTGTACTAAATAACAAAGCAGGGCGATGGCTCACAGTCTCGAGGATCTTGAAATATGGGACAATATTAAAAGAGGAGAATGGTCTTGTGCTCGTCACAGACGGTTGCTTCAATTAAACTGCATTTCTGTTGCGGGGGGAGGGGTGGCCCTTGACAATCCAGAACACGACTGCTTTGATATTATTGACTATCAGACTAAAGTGCAGATGGACATAAGGGACGTACCGTGGCATGCAGAAGCTCAGTTGTTTATCGACGGGTCCACCCGGGTGATTGAGGTTAAAAGACACAATGGATATACTGTAGTAGATGGGATAGAAGGAAGCGTTATCGATGCTAAAAGACTGCTTAACGGCATGCCAGCCCAAACTTCTGAACTCTATGCCCTAGGAAGAGCTCTCAGAACGTTAGAAAACAAAGAAGGAAAGGTATATAGAGACTCCAAATATGCGTTTCGATTGGTACATACCTTCGGAAATTTGGCAAGAAAGAGGACTGATACGTAGTAGAGGAAACGAACTAGCACATGAAAAATCGATAAAGCAAGTGCTGGAATCTCTGTTACTACTGAGAAAAAAAACGATAGTCAAATAAACGGACAACAGAAGGGGAATGAACCGGAAGTAAGGGGAAATAGACTGGACGATGAAGTAGCGGAAGAAGCAGCTCTGAATCCACAGGGGGCAGTGATATACTTCCTAATACCTGCAATTCTAGATCTTCAGGGTACCCCGGAAGGGGCCGTACCAAGCAATCCTAACCACTGAAACAGAGATAAGAACAGCGGAGAAAGCCTGGACTCACTCCACTCAGCTCAAAGGGCCAGTGGAATCTCCAATTGAAACAGAAGTCTGTACAACTGTATCGGCAAAAGAGCCACTTAAACGTAAGTTGAAAAGATTTTAAATAACTAATTATACAGTAGCGGTGCGAGCGCGGAATAGTTTCTGTGGTATTGTATGGTAAGTCTCTCGGTGCTTCAATATCACTGTAGAATGGGAAAAATGTTTAGGTACACTATATTATCTTTTAAAGTCTGAGGATTTTTAAGTCTTACCTTATGATAACGGTTCCAGAAAGTACAAACCCATAAGACATAGAAACAGATGTCTACAGCCTGGTGGATTGTGGAGATGTAAGAAATCGAAGGCAATACAGTAACTCAGAGATACGTCTTAGGTTCTATGAAATGGGCCCCGAAAGGCAGGGATGCAAAAGATAAGACTAACGGGACGAAAGTGTCCTGGAGAGAGAAGTGTAAGAAGTATCTTTGGGATGAGGAATGTAAAGAAGGGCGGAGACAGCAAGACCGCAGAGGTGATTGCTTGATTAATCCACTCGTTACAGTACACCGAAGCACTTCCTGTCTTGCTCTTGACTATCCGGATAAAAGGTGTCACCCAATATATTTAACTATAATGAAAACCTCATGATATGATGCAGTTTTAGGGGGAGAAACCTATCAGGTCCAATTTGACCAAATAGTTAGGACAGAGATGAAAGCAGACTGGACCGATTTCCTGGGATGTTATTTCAAAATACAGGTGAAAGACAGAACCCGAGTAGGAGAAAAGAATAGCAGAGTCCCTTACTCTGGCCCTAAGGTGATAACAACTGTAGAGGTTAAGGACTTAAAGCAGACCACTGGAGTAGAAACAGGATATGGGGATACAAATGTCTGGGTTGAATGGGTAAGGTACACTGTGAAAAGTTTGAATAAAAGCAATCGTTATGCATGTGCCTCTGGGAGACCAATGGCCCAACTAGACCCTTTCTACTCGGGTGAAAGCGGGATAGGAGAGGGCATCACTTGCATGATAGCCTTGAATCAGGATGAGACTGCATGGAGTAACAAAAATTGTATTCTCCTTCTATTAAAGTTCCCTCCTTTAAAGAAGGAAGGCTGAAAGACGCCCACAACGTTTTCTGTCGTGGTCGGAAATCACACATCGTGAGTAAACAGGCGAGGAACAGATTGGTCCAGATATTTGGGGGAGCTGAAATCATGTACCGATATTGAGTCCGTGATGGAAAAGGGAGGGGAATACTCAGCACGAATGATTCCCCGAGCGGATTTGTGGTGGTATTGCGGAGGGAAAATATTGAGCC
>NW_025180232.1:0-2352 GCF_004010195.1 Chiloscyllium plagiosum | reverse complement strand
GTCCCCACCCGTACTCTACCCCAGTGTTATACAAGGACAGACCCGTCTCCACCAGTACTGTACCCCAGTGTTATACAGCGACAAACCCGTCCCCACCAGTACTGTACCCCAGTGTTATACAGGGACAGACCCGTCCCCACCCGTACTCTAACCCCAGTGTTATACAGGGACAGACCCGTCCCCAACTGTACTGTACCCCTGTGTTATACAGTGACAGACCTGTCCCCACCAGTACTGTACCCCAGTGTTATACAGTGACAGACCCGTCCCCACCAGTACTGTACCCCAGTGTTATACAGGGACAGACCCGTCCCCACCAGTGCTGTACCCCAGTGTTAGACAGGGACAGACCCGTCCCCACCCGTACTATACCCCAGTGTTATACAGTGACAGACCCGTCCCCACCAGTACTGTACCCCAGTGTTATACAGGGACAGACCCGTCCCTACCCGTACTGTACCCCAGTGTTAGACAGGGACAGACCCGTCCCCACCCATACTATACCCCAGTGTTATACAGTGACAGACCCGTCCTTACCCGTACTGTACCCCAGTGTTAGACAGGGACGGACCCATCCCCACCCGTACTATACCCCAGTGTTATACAGTGACAGACCCGTCCCCACCAGTACTGTACCCCAGTGTTATACAGGGATAGTACCGTCCCCACCCGTACTATACCCCAGTGTTATACAGTGACAGACCCGTCCCCACCAGTACTGTACCCCAGTGTTATACAGCGACAAACCTCTCCCCACCAGTACTGTACCCCAGTGTTATACAGGGACAGACCCGTCCCGACCCGTTCTCTACCCCAGTGTTATACAGGGACAGACCGGTCCCCACCAGTACTGTACCCCAGTGTTATACAGTGACAGACCTGTCCCCACCAGTACTGTACCCCAGTGTTATACAGGGACAGACGTCCCTACCCGTACTGTACCCCAGTGTTATACAGGGACAGACCCGTCCCCACCAGTACTGTATCCCAGGGTTATACAGTTACAGACCTGTCCCCACCAGTACTGAACCCCAGAGTTATACAGGGACATACCCGTCCCCACCAGTACTGCACCCCAGTGTCATACAGGGACAGATCCGTCCCCACCAGTACTGTACCCCAGTGTTATACAGGGATAGACCCGTCCCCATCAGTACTGTACCCCAGCGCTATACACTGACCGTCCCATTCCCACCAGTACTGTCCCCCAGTGTTATACAGGGACAGACCCGTCCCCTCCAGTCCTGTACCCCAGTGTTATACAGGGACAGACCCGTCCCCACCAGTACTGTCCCCCAGTGTGATACAGGGACAGACCCGTCCCCACCAGTACTGTACCCCAGTGTTATACAGTGACAGACCCGTCCCCACCAGTACTGTACCCCAGTGTTATACAGTGACAGAGCCGTCCCCACCAGTACTGTACCCCAGTGTTATACAGGGACATAACTGTCCCCACCAGTACTGTACCCCAGTGTTATAGAGGGCCATACCCGTCCCCACCAGTAGTGTACCCCAGTGTTATACAGCGACATACCCGTCCCCACCAGTACTTTATCCCAGTGTTAAACAGGGACAGACCCGTCCCCACCAGTACTGAACCCCAGTGTAATACAGGGACAGACCGGACCCCACCAGTCCCGTACCACAGTGTTATACAGGGACAGACCCATCCCCACCAGTACTTTACCCCAGTGTTATACAGTGACATACCTGTCCCCACCAGTACTGTACCCCAGTGTTATACAGCAACAGACCCATCCCCACCAGTACTGTACCTCAGTGTTATACAGGGACATACCCGTCCACACCAGTACTGTACCTCAGTGTTATACAGCGACAGACCCATCCCCACCAGTACTGTACCCCAGTGTTATACAGGGACAGACCCGTCCCCACCAGTACTGTACCCCAGTGTTATACAGCGACAGACCCGTCCCCACCAGTACTGTACCCCAGTGTTATACAGCGACAGACCCGTCCCCACCAGTACTGTACCCCAGTGTTATACAGGGACAGAACCGTCCACACCAGTACTGTACCCCAGTGTTATACAGCGACATACCCGTCGCCACCAGTACTTTACCCCAGTGTTATACAGGGACAGACCTGTCCCCACCAGTACTGTACTCCAGTGTTATACAGGGACAGACCCGTCCCCACCAGTACTGTACCCCAGTGTTATACAGGGACAGACCTGTCCCCACCAGTACTGTATCCCAGGGTTATACAGGGACAGACCCGTCCCCACCAGTACTGTACCCCAGTGTTATACAGGGACAGACCTGTCCCGACCAGTACTGTACTCCAGTGTTATACAGGGACAGACCCGTCCCGACCAGTACTGTACCC
>NW_025180231.1:0-2352 GCF_004010195.1 Chiloscyllium plagiosum | reverse complement strand
AACCTGTTAAGGTTTTACAACACTTTCAACTTAGTCTTTTGGACTGTGGATATTTGTCTGATCTGAAAGGGAACAGTGAAGCTGCCATTTCTGTTAGCTCTCGAGTATTTGGTTGTGGCTTCTGAATGAAAAATTTAAATATATGAGAATGACTACCGTTACATATTATGAAAATGTTGAACTCAGTGGCACTGACATCACACAATCAATCATCTGTAAGTAACTAACTGAATTAACGATTCCAATTGTTATCAGTGTCTTGTCATGCTCCTGATGTCACTGGCATCAAACTCATTCAGCAAGGTCTTATCTTTCCGAAACTTCAGATGAGAGTATGCAAACACAAAATATCTTGTTTTTCTTTTAAACAGGGCATATTCATCCAGGGTTTTGGAAGGCACTAGCAAGGGCAGAGTTTATTTGTCATCCGCAGTAGCTCTGGAAATGGCGCCAGAGAGCTGCCTACTTGAGCCTCTTCAATCCAATAATGCAGATCCACACAGAGCTGTTGTTGGGACATTCCAAGATTTTTAACAACCGATAATGAAGTAAGAATAAATTAGTCCCTAGTCAGAATGAGATGCAACTTGGAAGATACCTTGCAGAGACCGCTTTTTCCGTTGTTCCCATTTCCATTGCAGAATTTTCTCTAATTACCATCAAACACAGTTTTACTCAGGGTCTTTGATTCCACCCTCAGCCACGTCCTGATTCGATTGAAAGGGAAGTCACTCTGATCTCAGCATAAATTACACGGGCAGATCAGTTGAAAGAATAAAGAGCAAAAGACAAGAACAGTGTTTGTAAGAACAATGTCCTCACAATATTCCAAAGACAATTGATACATGGTCTTACGATTCTGTCAGAAGGTGTTTGTCCTGTTGGTGATGAGGCTGTTTGACTAAACAGTATGACAGACGGAAAGGAAGCAGCTCCACTCTGTACCAATAGTGAACAAAACTATCCTGCTCACGGTGCATCAGATAGTGGCAAACGTCTTATTGTCTGTTGCTATTGGACATTGATCATTACAAACTCATCATTCACTGATGACCACCAGTAGCTCATAAATCAGCAGATTCCAGCATCTAGTGTGAGAGCAAAAAGGCAAAGGGAGGTTCGGGGGAAGTGGTGTGAAATACAGTGCGAGAAGTGTAAAGGGGATGGTCAGTGGCAGGGTATGTAGCATCAGAATAGGCAATGCAAGGGACGTAGGAGGGTAAGGACCGAATAGGAAGGGAGGATGAGGTGTGCCAGAAGGCGCATCAGTGGCAGGAAAAGCATAGAGTTGGAAAAGTGAGATTGATGGACAATCAAACATCACTGTTCAGGATAATTGGGATCTGGTTTCCTTTGAAAATTAAGAAAATATTTCACATACTTTCTTATTAATACTTAATTCTTGTTCATATTGTACATTCACTCTGTATTTCTGTATCTCCATCAAATGCAGACAACATTTTCTTTTTCCCCAATGCATTATTGCAACATGATGTCACTTTTTAAAACACAATTCAGAACGATGGGTCCTTGTTCTTTTAATTTGCTTCCAATCCAACGTAGAAATGAGAATGTGAATTGATCTTCTATAGTGTGCTTATAATGTAAAAATTAATGTAATCTTTATCCTCATCCCTCTGGCTCTTTCAAACAAACTTAATGAATGAGACTGAGTCCAACCTTCACATGAAAAGAAAAATCTTCAGCTCTGACTATTGCAGCGAATTTCTTACATAATAAGCTGCAGGCCCACATCAAATTGAACTGTCGCAGTGAACAGTGCCAAACCCTACTCCAAAATTAATGATATACAAGTCTTATGAATAATACATGCAGAGGGGTGGAGTGCAAAAGCAGAATTCAGCTCCATGTCCAAAATGTCATTTCTGGCTTCCTTATAAAAGACTTCAACTGCAACACGCTGTAAATTCACCAAAACATGAAAAACAAGATACCAGAATTCCCAATTCTTCCTCTGCAACAGATCTGTAGAACACGTAGAAAATCAAGGTTTTTATCTGATATTCATAAATAGAACATAGAACATTACAGCGCAGTACAGGCCCTTCGGCCCTCGATGTTGCTCCGCCCCGTCATACTAATCTAAAGCCCATCCCACCTGTACTATCCAATGTACGTCCATATGCCTGTCCAATGACAACTTAAATTCACTTAAATTGGCGAATCTAATACTGTTGCAGGCAAAGCATTTCATACACTTACTACCTCTGACATCTGTCTTATACCTATCTCCCCTCACTTTAAAGTTGTGTCCCCTCGTGTTTGCCGTGCCCATACTTGGAAAAAACCTCTCCCTGCCCACCCTATCTAACCCTCTGATTATCTTGTGTG
>NW_025180230.1:0-2351 GCF_004010195.1 Chiloscyllium plagiosum | reverse complement strand
GGGGTAATGCCCCTCCCTCTGACCCCCTGTACCCCGGGGGGTAATGCCCCTCCCTCTGACCCCCTGTACCCCGGGGGGTAATGCCCCTCGTACCCCGGGGGTAATGCCCCTCCCTCTGACCCCCCTGTACCCCGGGGGGTAATGCCCCTCCCTCTGACCCCCCTGTACTCCGGGGGGTAATGCCTCTCCCTCTGACCCCCCTTACCCCGGGGGCTAATGCCAATCCCTCTGATCCCCATACCACTGGGGGTAATGCCCCTCCCTCTGACCTGGCTGTATCCAGGGGAGATGCCCATCTCCATGCCATGGTAAATGTAGACACTGCCCCGGTGGCCATCCTCCAGCGGCGCTCCCACAGCCACGTCTGTCAGTCCGTCCCCGTTCAGGTCCCCCACGGCAGCGATGGCGCTGCCAAATCGACCCAGGGTCTGCCCCTCCTCCCCCCGGAGGGTGGAGAGGCAGGAAAAGTTACCCTGCGCCCAGAGAGAGAGAGAGAGAGAGTGAGAGAGAGGACATGAAACAACGCAAACACAGAGATAGTGCTCTCGCGCACTACATTTTGCGCAAACCACCTGAACTACATCCGACGGGAAACTGCGAAAGACAGAGAGAGGGAGGGAGGGTGTGTGTGAGCGAAAGGGAGAGTTTGTGGGGGAGTCGAGGGAGTGACATGGATAGAGAATGAAAAGAGGGAGAGAGAGAGAGAGAAGATGGAACAACGTAATCAAAGAGAGAGAGCTCTCGCGCACTACATTTCACGCAGCCCCCCTGAACTACATCCGACAGGAAACCGCGAAAGACAGAGAGAGGGAGACAGACCGAGTGTGAAACAGCGGGAGGGAGAGTGAGTGGAGTGTAGGGAGTAGAGGGAGTGACAGGGATAGTGAGAGAGAGACAGAGAGAGGAGGTGAAAAAACGGAGAAAGAAAGATGGAGCTCTTGTGCACAACACTTCACAAAATCCCCCTGAACTACATCAGAGAGGAGGGGAGGGGAGGTGTTGCCCCATACCTGGAGGGATATGGTGCACACAGTAACAATTCCCCCGACCCCAGGGCTGTGGTACAGGGGGGAGCCAATCAGGAGGAGGTCCGTCCACCCATCTCCCCCTACATCGAGGGAACACAACTCAGCGCCAAAATAGGAACCAATCTGCAACAGAACACAAGGTTAGCTCCCTCGGTGCTGACCCTCCCTCGGCCCTGACCCTCCCTCGGTGCTGACCCTCCCTCGGCCCTGACTCCCCCTCGGCCCTGACCCTCCCTCGGCCCTGACCCTCCCTCGGTGCTGACCCTCCCTCGGCCTCCCTGGGCCCTGTCCCTCCCTGGGTGCTGTCCCTCCCTCGGCCCTGACCCTCCCTGGGCCCTGACCCTCCCTCGGCCCTGACCCTCCCTCGGTGCTGGTAATGCCCCTCCCTCTGACCCCCCTGTACTCCGGGGGGTAATGCCTCTCCCTCTGACCCCCCTTACCCCGGGGGCTAATGCCAATCCCTCTGATCCCCCATACCACTGGGGGTAATGCCCCTCCCTCTGACCTGGCTGTATCCAGGGGAGATGCCCCTCTCCATGCCGTGGTAAATGTAGACACTGCCCCGGTGCCCATCCTCTAGCGGCGCTCCCACAGCCACGTCTGTCAGTCCGTCCCCGTTCAGGTCCCCCACGGCAGCGATGGCGCTGCCAAATCGACCCAGGGTCTGTCCCTCCTCCCCCCGGAGGGTGGAGAGGCAGGAAAAGTTACCCTGCGCTCAGAGAGAGAGAGAGAGGAGATGAAACAACGCAAACACAGAGATAGTGCTCTCGCGCGCTACATTCGCACAATCCCCCTAAACTACATCCGACGTGAAACCGTGAAAAACAGAGAGGGGGAGGGAGGAAGTGTGAGACAGAGCGAGAGTTTGGTGGGGGCGAGAAAGAGGTGGAGAGAGAGAGAAGGTGGATTAACGGAGAAAGAAAGATGGAGCTCTCGCGTGCTGCATTTCACAAAATCCCCCTGAACTACATCTTACAGCCCACCGCGAAACTGGGAGTGTGTGTGAGAGAGAGAGGGAGGGAGAGAGAGAAGGTGGAACAATGCAGAAAGAGAGGTAGAGCTCTCATGCGCTGCTTTTCACAAAATCCCCCTGAACTACATTTTTAAGCCCATCGTGAAACAGGGAGTGTGAGTGAGATAGAGAGAGAGAGAGAGAGAGAGGGAAGGAGGGAGGGAGAAAGACAGAGAGAGAGGGAGGGCCAGAAAGAAGGCGAAACAATGCAGAAAGAAAGATAGAGCTCTCGCGCTCTGCATTTCACGAAATCCCCCTGAACTACATCTTATAGCCCACCATGAAATTGGGAGTGTGTGAGAGAGAGAGAG
>NW_025180229.1:2082-2351 GCF_004010195.1 Chiloscyllium plagiosum | reverse complement strand
TGGTCACTGTACAGTGGGAGAGATATTGGGCCACGACGGTTACTGTACAGTGGGAGGTATGTCGGGCCGTGATGGTTACTGTACAGTGGGCGGTATGTCAGGTTGTGATTACTGTACAGTGTTAGGTATGTCGGGCTGTGACAGTTACTGTACATTGGGAGGTATGTCGGACCGTGATGGTTACTGTACAGTGGGAAGTATATAGGGCTGTGGTAGTCACTGTACAGTGGGGGGTATGTCGGACTGTGATGGTTACTGTACAGTAGGAG
>NW_025180229.1:0-2057 GCF_004010195.1 Chiloscyllium plagiosum | reverse complement strand
TGTCGGGCCGTGACGGTTACTGTACAGTGGGAGGTATGTCGGGCCGTAACGGTTACTGTACAGTGGGAGATATATCCGGCTGTGACGGTTACTGTACAGTGGGATGTATGTCGGGCCGTGATGGTTACTGTACAGTGGGAGGTATGTCGAGCCGTGATGGATACTGTGCAGTGGCGCGTATTTCGGGCCGTGATGGTTACTGTACAGTGGGTGGTATGTCCGGCCATGATGGTTACTGTACAGTGGGAGGTATTTCGGGCCGTGATGGTTTCTGTACAGTGGGATGTATGTCGGGCCGTGATGGTTACTGTACAGTGGGAGGTATGTCGGGCCGTGATGGTTACTGTACAGTGGGAGGTATGTCGGACCGTGACAGTTACTGTACAGTGGGAGGTATGTCGGGCTGTGATAGTCACTGTAAAGTGGGGGGTATGTCGGACTGTGATGGTTACTGTACAGTGGGAGGTATGTCGAGCCATGACGTTTAGTCTACAGGGGGAGGTATGTCTGGCCGTGACGGCGACTGTACAGTGGGAGGTATTTCGGGCCGTGATGGTTACTGTACAGTGGGAGGTATGTCGGGCCGTGATGGTCACTGTTCAGTGGGAGGTATGTCGGGCAGTAATGGTTACTGTACAGTGGGAGGTATGTCAGGCTGTGTTGGTTACTGTACAGTGGGAGCTATGTCGGGCCGTGATGGTTACTGAACAGTGGGAGCTATGTCGGGCCGTGATGGTTACTGTACAGTGGGAGGTGTGTCGGGCCGTGATGGTTACTGTACACTGGGAGGTATGTCGGGCCGTGATGGTTACTGTACAGTGGGAGGTATGTCAGGTTGTGATTACTGTACAGTGTTAGGTACGTCGGGGTGTGACGGTTACTGTACAGTGGGAGGTATGTCGGACCGTGATGGTTACTGTACCGTGGGAAGTATATCGGGCTGTTACGTTCACTGTTCAGTGGAGAGTATGTCGGGCCCTGATGGTTACTGTACAGTGGGAGATACATTGGACCGTGATGGTTACTGTACAGTGGGAGGTATGTCGGGGTGTGATGGTTACTGTACTGTGGGAGGTATGTCGGACCGTGACAGTTACTGTACAGTGCAAGGTATGTCGGACCGTGACAGGTACTGTACAGTGCGTGGTATGTCGGACCGTGACAGTTACTGTATCGTGCGTGGTATGTCTGGGTGTGATAGTTACTGTACAGTGGGAGGTATGTTGGACCGTGAAGGGTTACTGTACAGTGGGAGGTAAGTCGGGCCGTGATGGTTACTGTACAGTGGGAGGTATCTCGGGCTGTGACGGTTACTGTACAGTGGGAGTTATGTCGGGCCGTGATGGTTACTGTACAGTGGGGGGGAAAGTCGGACTGTGATGGTTACTGTACTGTAGGATATATGTCGAGCCATGAAGTTTACTCTATAGTGGGAGGTATGTCTGGCTGTGACGGCTACTGTACAGTGGGAGGTATGTTGAGACGTGATAGTTACTGTACAGTGGGAGGTATGTCCGGCCATGATGGTTACTGTACAGTGGGAGGTATTTCGAGCCGTGATGGTTACTGTACAGTGGGAGGTATTTCGGGCCGTGATGGTTACTGTACAATGGGGTGTATGTCGGGCCGTGACGGATACTGGACAGTGGGAGGTATGTCGGGCTGTGATGGTTACTGTACAATGGGAGGTATGTCGGGCCGTGATGGTTACTGTACAGTGGGAGGTATGTCGCGCCATGACGGTTACTGTACAGTGGGAGGTATTTCGGGCCGTGATGGTTACTGTACAGTGGGAGGTATGTCGGGCTGTGATAGTCACTGTAAAGTGGGGGTATGTCGGACTGTGATGGTTACTGTACAGTAGGAGGTATGTCGAGCCATGACGTTTACTCTACAAGGGGAGGTATGTCTGGCCGTGACGGCTACTGTACAGTGGGAGGTATGTTGTGATGTGATGGTTACTGTACAGTGGGAGGTATGTTGGGCCGTGATAGTTACTGTACAGTTGGAGGTATTTCGGGCCATGATGGTTACTGTACCGTGGGAGGTGTGTCGGG
>NW_025180228.1:0-2351 GCF_004010195.1 Chiloscyllium plagiosum | reverse complement strand
CAATGTTAAACTAGAAGTCTGTCCATACTGTGTACAAGGCCTTGGTGTGGCCACATCTCACTGACTGTTTTAGGTTTGGTCCCCTCAGATAGTTGGGGAGATTGAGTCCCTGGAAGAGGTTTTGAGGACAGCTGCGTTATTGACACGGAGTCTGAAGCTTCATGGAGATCAGAGCAAACTGAGCAAGCTGGGCCTTCTCACTTTGGAAAAGTGCTGCCTTTGAGGGGATATGATGAGGACTGGGAATTTTCCCAGAGCTGCTCCCACTCCACCTCAATCAATCTAATGGGTTCGGGCAGAAATCACACTGCCACACATAAAACGGCCTTTGACCACATTTCCGGAAAAGTTTTGGCATCAGAACAGAAGCCAATTCAATGAAACTCCCAGTCCTAATGGTGACAATCCTGGTGGGATAGGCAGTGAAGACAGTTGGGCTGTGGGAGATGACAAGTGAGAGGTGGGAATAAGTATGGGTTATTAAGACAGCACTTGGGTTACGTATTCCGAAACAATTCACTTCCCAAGAGCCATAAACCTCTATAAAAAAAACACCAGCACACACTGGGAGTGAGAGATTTACTGCAACCAATCCATAGGGAGCTGGATGAGTTTTGGTGAGTGGGAGACTTCTTGATCTGCCCAAGGTGAGTGGATTAACAGTGATTGTGACATCAGTTGTCATTGTCTCATGGACCTATCAGGGTCAGTGTGACACTTACCAAAGCTTCACCCTCAAATTTAATTTCTCTTGCCTCCCTGTAAAGATGGAAGAAAGGAATGGGGGAAATGGATGGGATGGGATGGGACTGTCCTAATAAAACAATTGGTCTCTCTTGTCTGTTTTTACATCTTAATATGCAATGAAGGATTATTGGAGTGAAAGTTTGTTGATTGCAGCCAAAGTGGAATAGGCCAAAAGATACAAAATATTGCATTACATTGACCCTACCAGCAAGACCGCAAAGAAAGTCAGGTGATTGCATCGACAGATGACTTCATTGACTGTGTTTTGTGTTGTGCAGCCGGAATCGTTCCAGTGACCCTCAGCTGTGTTCCCTGCAAGAGAAAGGGGTAGCACTGAGAACTCAATCCTTGGGTCCAGCATAATTGAAATCTTTGATAACATGACCGTTTTCCTTACCATTTTGTTGTAACTCCCAGAAGACACATTTTGGAATGGCCTTTACCTAGTATGAAGAAAATGATCAATAAATCTTTACCACTCTTAACATGAATATTTCCTGTTAATCAATTGAATAATGAAAAGTGAAAAATGTCCTTACCGGTGATGATTTGTTAAATACAATTATCACAGAGTCTGTCAGATTATCAAATGCTCTATTCCCCACTTGAACTCCAACCACATGATTTAGAACAGTTTGATTTTTAACCTGCAAAGATATACATATAGTTGCAGTAGAATTTCTGATTAAAATCAAATGAAGAAAAGGAATGAACAGCAGCCTAATTTCTGGGTGAAGACAGACTCCACTCACTATAGTCAAACGTACAAAGTGTTGACGTGGAGTGTTTGGATCGAGGTCTTACCCTTGTGCATTCAGTCATCCCACCTGTATGATGGACTGGGATCAATGGTTCTCATCTCCACCCAGTTCCCACTGCTGGCTCGAAGGGTCATACCGTGTCTGAGTTGAGGGACAAACCGTAATGGAAGGAGAAATGATGAACATTGAGGTGTATTCATTGACAAAGAAAACAGCCAGGGCAGAAAGTAGCACAGGTGATGATCTTAATGATGATCAGAATGTTCTGGACCAAGTGCATGCCACACCATATTCCATGAACTGTGGGTGTTGGTATATCAGTAATGGGTAAAATAGCATGGGCTCTTCCAAACCTTGGTCAGGAAAGGGAAACTTTGAATTCAAACCTATCATTAGGTTGGAGACAGTTTGCAGGGTCTCACAGATTAACTCCAAGCTTAAAGGATGGGGTCAGTCAGCACACACTACACTCCACCTTAAAGCTCCACTGTGCAGGCAGCAAGGGGAAAAAAACACCAACCGAACTAAAACTCAAACAGCAAAGTCCTGGAGTGTTTGGAAAAGGCCCAAACCATGAGGTGGGAGATGGTATTGGCAGCTGCAGTTCCAAGCCTGTACTCGGGCAGCTCAGGATATTCTTGAATTTAATGCCAACACCGATCCTTCCCTTAAAAGGTTTGACCGGAAAAGAAAGTCAGAAAGCTGTCTGCTGGAATGTAAGAAAAATGCTCAATGCTGGTGACACCGGTCCCCCCAATGACAAGGGGCCCATGTACCAGCCAGACTTGACTTGATCTACTGGTCCCAGGATGAGGTCCTGATGAATACAATGCCAGTGACACC
>NW_025180227.1:1237-2351 GCF_004010195.1 Chiloscyllium plagiosum | reverse complement strand
GGCAACGGAATTGGTCGCACTCCAATTATTATACATTTTAAATAAAAGTACAACTTGAAGACACGGTTTCACTTCAGTCTGTTGAACTTTTTTTTACCGAATAAGCGGTGCAGTAGTAAAGTCAGAGGGTGGTGGGTTACTCCTCAGAGGGTCGGTATGGATTTGTTGGGCCGAAGGGCCTGTTTCCACTCTAGGGAATCTAACCTAAAGTACCAAGACACGGCCTCATTGCCGCCATGTTGAGGGGCAACACCAGGAGGGGCGGGGCTCTGACCACGTGAGTAAAGACACGTGATGGACGACATGACGTCAGTGGCCCCGCCTCCAGCAGCGCTGATGGATCAATGAACTCTTCCCTGGGAAGGAGTGACCATAATATGATTAAATTCTACTTTCAGTTTGAGGAGTGAAAAGTGACTCGTGTCTGTGCAAGCGGGCATCAGAGCCGCCCCGCATTTGCCACGGGACTATGCCTACATCAGGAAATGATAAGAATTAATTTTTATGTTTTAAACAGCAGTCGTAGCTTTAAAACCCACAAAAACTCAGCAGCTGATGGTCTGCCCACGTGACTGGGAGCGAGGAGACAGAGGACAGATAGAATCCACACTAGACCAACATTACCCATGACTCATGGGCCAAAACTCCAAAATTAATTAAATATGGAAACCCATCTCCTAATCACATCAAGAGACTGACTGAAACACACACATACCCATTGATACGGAGCCATTCTGACACAAAGGACAGGCATCCACCATACAGGTACGGACAGACCAATACACACCAACACCCCAAGGGAACAAAGGGGGGTGCTAGCCCCTGCCCTCACAGAGAGAGACAAGCAGATCATACCCGGACCCATTTTACATAAACCAATTAGCACCCTATTGTGCGTGCCCTGCAACTCTCCTGGGACGGCAGGAAACAGCCTATTCGCACCTACTCCAGTGATGATGGGGAACTATCATCCCATTCATCCTCAAATCCCACACATCCTGACAACTAAAAGTATATAATATGAAGCTGCGCGCGGGAACAGCAGAGCAGCCGAGATTCGGACCTCGGCTGATCTCCGCCGGCGTTACTGCAGTAATAAACGTTACCGATTGTT
>NW_025180227.1:0-267 GCF_004010195.1 Chiloscyllium plagiosum | reverse complement strand
AGGTGCTGCATTTTGGAAAAGCAAGTCAGAGCATGACCTAAACACTTAATGGTAAGGTCCTCGAGAGTGTTCCTGAACAAATAGAGCTTGAAGTGCAGGTTCATAGCTCCTTGAAAGTAAAGTCACTGGCAGATAGGATAGTGAAGAAGGTGTTTGGTATGGTTTCCTTTATTGGTCAGAGAATTGAGTATAGGACTTGGGAGTTCATGTTGCGGTTTTACAGGATATTACTTGGGTCACTTTTGAAATATTGCATGCAATTCTAGT
>NW_025180226.1:0-2351 GCF_004010195.1 Chiloscyllium plagiosum | reverse complement strand
CACTTGCCCCCACATAACAGTCCCCAAGTTGATGGTCCTCTGATAGCAGAGCTCATTTGAATCTCCTCCTGAAAATTCACAAACAGAACTGCCCGGGCAGACCCGTTGCTTCAGCCTGCTCCTGCCGGGGGGGGGGGGGTGCATGGATACACACGTGGGCCCCAGTCAAACCTGTCTCTTCATGGGGTACGTAGACCATTCCCTGTTCAAGTTCTTTTCCAGCTCTATCCACAACTCTTTCTCCAATGCATAAATGATATAATCGATTCTGCTTCCCTCTCTTGTCCTGACTTGGGAAAAAAAAACATCGATTTCACTTCCAATTTGCATCCCTCCCTCACTTTCACTGAGTTTTTCTCTGACTCATCCCTTCCTTTCCTCGGTATCTCTGTTTCCATTTCTCAGGATCGACAGGCCACTAACATCCAGTATTAACCCACCGACGGCCACAGCTACCTGGAGTATACACCCTCATACGCTGTTTGCTGCAAAGACTTCATTCCATTCTACCAGTTATTCTGTCTCCATTGCATTGCCTCTGATGATGTCAATTTCAAAAATGTGGTCTCCAAAATGTCCATCTTCTTCCTCAACTGAGGATTTCCCTTGCAATGCTCTTGACAGGGCCCTCAACCAGGTCTGACCCACCTCCTCCACTTCTATCCTCACCCTCTCTCTACCCTCCTGCAACAGCGAGAGAATTCCTCTTGCCCTGGCTTACCATCCCACTAGCGTTCACATGAAGAGGATCATCAGCCGCCATTTCCCCCACCTCCAGCAAGATGTCATCCCCAGATATGTATTTCCCTCCTCTCTCTTGTCCGCCTTCTGGAGGGGCCAGGACACCCTGGTTCACTCTTTATTCACTCCCATTGGATGCTGCCTGACCTGCTGTGCTTTACCAGCAACACATTTTCAGCTTCACTGAACGTCCAAAGTGTACCTATACAAATGACCCTGAGCATCCAGTTGCCTGCCAGTTTAATACCGCATCCTGTTCCCTGGCCAATATCTCTGAGTCAGGCTTGCTGTAGTGTTCCAGGAAAAGTCAATGCAAACTGGAAGAACAACGCCTCATTTACCGTGTGCGGACCCTACAGCCCTCCAGACTCAAAATCAAGTTCAATAGCTTTCGGCCCTGAACTCCCCAATGTCCTCTTCCCCGACCAATGATAAACCAAGCCTAGTTCTCATATCGCCTTCCATTACTCACCCTCTATTGTTAGCTACTAACTATCTCCATTAACAGCTGTCCAGCCTCTTCTGCATATCAACCAACATTTTCCGAGCTACCATCAGTTCTGAGGAAGGGTCACTGGACCCGAAACTTTAACTGTGATTTCTCTGCACATATGCTCCCAGACCCACTGAGCTTTAGAAGCAACTTCCGTTTTTGTTTCAACATTTTCATGGCAAGTTCTCACAATCCAATACGTCATCAATATTTAGAGCCTTGTCAAAGATAGGAACTTTGTAATTTTTTTTCATTTAATGTCCATAACAAATTATTCGAGATCCAAGTGAGACAGGAGCTTTGCTGTTATCGTTCAGATCAGAACATTTGTCACAGTTCAGAAAGAAAAAGAAATCGAAAGAGCTGGAGCAAAACTCAACAAAGCTGGCAGAATCTGAGCAGAGATGCACAGAATTAACCTTTGACTTTTCAGAAGTGTCACATCATAATCATGCACAGCACGGAGCATCACAGAAGGCAACCTTCCATCCATTTATACGTCTCATTGTCGCCGAAAGGCTGGTAGCAAAAAGGAAATCACTCACAAACCGCTAATGATCTCCTACAACCTCTTCAAACAGGAAGAAGATAGAGAGGTTTGAAAACATCGACCAGCATATTCAGGAACATTTTCTTCCCTACCGTAATTAGACTGACGAATTGACATCTTTAACTTCAAATAATACTAGTCTTGCAAATAGCGATCTTGCTTTGCACATCTCCTGTGCAGCTGTAACCTAATATGCCTCAATCTGTTGAAGTACCCCATGAGCTGTGTTTTTTTCCTCTATCATGTTCCTGCCCTACTCACAAAACAAAGCTTTCCATTTTACATTTGACTAAAAATAAATCCAATCAAATCAAATAAAACACGTGGACTACAATGGCTCGTGGTCTTCTCAAGAACAGCTAGAAAAGTGAAGTAATGCTGGCCCAGCCAGTGATACCCATATCCCATTAAGGAATACAAGACGATGACCATACTCAGGGAAGAGAGACAGGGAGATAAAATCACTTTAAACTTTGTCTTAGACATATACCGGTTTCCCGCACTATCTGAAAGCACAGTGTTCCTTTCATAAGTTGTTATGGTGTAAAGTGAAGAGGCATTCATTTG
>NW_025180225.1:1577-2351 GCF_004010195.1 Chiloscyllium plagiosum | reverse complement strand
GAGGATCAGTACTGAGGGAGTGCTGCACTGTCATAGGGTCAGCACTAAGGGAGTGCTGAGGGAGTACTGAGGGTGTACTGAGGGATTGCTGAGGGAGTGCTGTGGGAGTACTGAGGGAGTGCTGCAGTGTTAGAGGGTCAGTGCTAAGCGAGTGCTGAGGGAGTACTGAGGGAGTACTGAGGGATTGCTGAGGGAGTGCTGTGGGAGTACTGAGGGAGTGCTGCACTGTTAGAGGGTCAGTGCGAAGCGAGTGCTGAGGGAGTGCTGCACTGTCAGAGGATCAGTACTGAGGGAGTGCTGCACTGTCAGAGGGTCAGCACTAAGGGAGTACTGAGGGAGTGCTGAGGGAATACTGAGTGAGTGCTGCACTGTCAGAGGGTCAGTACTGTGGGAGTGCTGAGGGAGTGCTGTGGGAGTACTGAGGGAGTATTGCACGGTCAGAGGGTCAGCACTGAGGAAGTACTGAGGGAGTGCTACACTGTCAAAGGGTCAGCGCTGAGGGAGTGCTGAGGGAGCTGAGGGAGTACTGAGGGAGCTGAGGGAGTACTGAGGGATTGCTGAGGGATTGCTGAGGGAGTGCTCTGGGAGTACTGAGGGAGTGCTGCACTGTTAGAGGGTCAGTGCTGAGCGAGTGCTGAGGGAGTGCTGCACTGTTAGTGTGTCAGTACTGAGGGAGTGCTGCACTGTCAGAGGGTCAGTGCTGAGGGAGTACTGAGGGAGTGCTACACTGTCAGAGGGTCAGCACTGAGGGAGTACTGGGGTAGTGCTGCACTG
>NW_025180225.1:0-834 GCF_004010195.1 Chiloscyllium plagiosum | reverse complement strand
TCAGAGGATCAGTACTGAGGGAGTGCTGCACTGTCAGAGGGTCAGCACTAAGGGAGTGCTGAGGGAGTGCTGAGGGAGTGCTGAGGGAGTACTGAGGGAGCACTGAGGGAGAGCTGAGCGAATACTGAGTGAGTGCTGCACTGTCAGAGGGTCAGCACTGAGGGAGTGCTGTGGGAGTGCTGTGGGAGTACTGAGGGAGTACTGCACGGTCAGAGGGTCAGCACTGAGGGAGTGCTGAGGGAGTACTGAGGGAGCTGAGGGAGTACTGAGGGATTGCTGAGGGAGTGCTGTGGGAGTACTGAGGGAGTGCTGAGGGAATACTGAGTGAGTGCTGCACTGTTAGAGGGTCAGTGCTGAGCGAGTCCTGAGGGAGTGCTGCACTGTTAGAGGGTCAGTACTGAGGGAGTACTGAGGGAGTGCTACACTGTCAGAGGATCAGCAGTGAGGGAGTACTGGGGTAGTGCTGCACTGTCAGAGGTTCAGCACTGAGGGAGTGCTGCACTGTCAGAGTGTCAGTACTGTGGGAGTACTGTGGGAGTACTGAGGGAGTGCTACACTGTCAGAGGGTCAGCAGTGAGGGATTACTGGGGTAGTGCTGCACTGTCAGAGGGTCAGCACTGAGGGAGTGCTGCACTGTCAGAGTGTCAGTACTGTGGGAGTACTGTGGGAGTGCTGAGGGAGTGCTGCACTGTCAGAGGGTCAGCGCTGAGGGAGTTCTGAGGGAGTGTTTAGGGAGTACTGAGGTAGTGCTGCACTGTCCGAGGGTGAGTGCTGAGGAATGCTGCACTCTCAGAGGGTCAATACTGACGGAGTGCTGCACTGTCAGAGGGTCAG
>NW_025180224.1:0-2351 GCF_004010195.1 Chiloscyllium plagiosum | reverse complement strand
TAACAGACTGGGAGGAATGTGCGGCAGGTCAGTATCACTGTGTAACAGACTGGGAGGTGTGTGCGGCATGTCAGTGTCACTGTGTAACAGACTGGGAGGAATGTGCGGCAGGTCAGTGCCACTGTGTAACAGATTGGGAGGAGTATGCGGCAGGCCAGTGTCACTGTGTAACAGACTGGGAGGAGTGTGCGGCAGGTCAGTCTCACTGTGTAACAGACTGGGAGGTGTGCGCGGCAGGCCAGTATCACTGTGTAACAGACTGGGAGGAGTATGCGGCAGGTCAGTGTCACTGTGTAACAGACTGGGAGGAGTGTGCGGCAGGTCACCTTTTCGTCACTCACTAAACCTCACAGTATCTCTATACAACCACCTGCTGAAGAAGCAGTGCTCCGAAAACTAGTGTTTCCAAATAAACCTGTTGGACTTGGTGTTGTCTGATTTTTTAACTCTCTCTAATCAGTTTGTATCCCTCTCATAACTGGTCTTTCCTTTTGGTTTTGTTTCGTTTGCAAAGGTGTCTGCATTCATTTTCTCTAAGTCATCAATATATTTTGTGAACAGTTGCAATCCCAGCTCTGTACTTTGTGGCTCTCCACTGGACGTGAACTTGAAAAATAACACCTGCCAATATATTTCCTCTAACACCGTGGACTCTTCTCATATTACTTTGACTTTTGGGATGTAACTTGTTGAATACTCTCTGTAAGTCCAAACACATCACATCTACTGGTTCTCCTTATCCACTGGTGGCTGACACTTTCTTGAAAAATGCTCATAAATTAGTCAGACATGATTGCCCTTTCATCAAGCCATGCTGACTCATTCGATTAGGTTACGATTTTCCAATTCTGTTGCTATTACTTCCTTAACAATTGATTCCAACTTTTTTTCCAACAACAGATGTTACACTAATCAGCCTGCAGTTACCCTCTTTTTACCTCCTTTTTTTTGAATATATTTTGGTTTTTTACTGGAATGAAGCCAGTGCGTTAAGCGATATATCCAAGCAAAGGTTGCATGGGTGGGGTTTGCAATGTATTGAGTTTATGAGATGGAAGGTTGCTCCTCCGATCATATTTAAAATAATAAGGAATTCGTAAACATAAACAAAGGGAAATTAATCCAGAAGGAAACATGATCTTAAAGTGAAGTAGAGCTGACATTGAGGACTGAAATCTGGAGTTGTTTCTCCCACAAAGAGTTCTGGAACTCTCCCCAAAAGCTTCTTATGAGTAATGTTAAAATTTCTAGACGGAGCTTGTATTTGCTTGGTAAGAGTACTGATTACTGTGAAGCAAAGTTGAGTAAGTAGTTGAGATACAGATCAGCAATGATCTAATGGAATGGACAAACATGAGTAGCTGATTGTATTAATCCTGTTTGTGTGTTAAATGAAGAAAACCATTCTTCATAAGCATATGATACACTACATTTAACATTATAAATATTCCTGATTGAGACAAAGCATGGGTGGGAGAACAGAACCACAGTGCCATACCTATGCAGTTGCTTTTTCCAGGATCTATGGGAGCGGAGAACCAAATAAGAGGTCACCTGAACATGAAATGGAAGACTCAGGTTTGACTGTGTGCTCCAGGTACTGTGTAAAACCATTTTAACGTTTCCAATCAATAATCAAGAACCTGCCCATCTCCTGGAATCCAAAGGTCTGGCAAAGATAAACGAGAATCACAAGGTTTTATAGGTGTATTAACAGTAAACAGGTTATAAAGAGGAGTGGTGGGATTGATAAGGAGTCAAAATGGAGAACTGTTGGTGAAGGAAAAGATAAGATTGAGGTTTGAAATGAGTATTTTCTGCTGTTCATCAAGAAAGGGCTTTAATGACTCTAGAGTGAAAAAGATTTCTGGGATATTAGATAACAGAATATTAAATAAAATGGAGCAGTATATATGTAAAAGGAGAAGTCACCCAGTCAAGATGAGGTTTGTTTCACACTATTTCGAGATGTAAAGGTGGAAATTGGAAAGTTGCTGATAGACGTAGACCTGATTCCCAAAGGCAGAACGATGGCAAATGTTTTACTCTGTTCTTTTTATTCACAATGGAATATGGAATTTGCTGACTGGGCCAGCATTAATTGCCCATTCCTAGTTGCCCTTGTGAAGATGATGGTGAGCTGTTGCATTGAACAGCTGCAGACCATGTAATGTTGGTCAACCCAGAATGGTTTTCCAGGATTTTAACCCAGTGACACTGATGGTACAGTGATACATTACCAAGTCAGAGTGGTGAGTCACTTGAAGGGAAACTTGCAGATGATGGTGTTACCATGTATCTGCAGATTTTGTCGTTCTAGATGGTAGAGGTTGTGGGTTTGGAAGGTGCTG
>NW_025180223.1:0-2351 GCF_004010195.1 Chiloscyllium plagiosum | reverse complement strand
TGGATCCTTGGTACAGCCTTAACCCGTGGGACCGGGAACGGGGGTAGTGTGGAGTGAAACAGACTGCTGTGTGTCTGGAGTCATGTGTAGGCCAGACCAGTAAAGGATGCAGCTGGGACTACTGAGTGAATCCTTTCCCACAACGGCAGTTTCCTTCCCTAAAAAGGGCGTGAATCAGATCGGGGTTTTCTCCCCCCCACAGAAAATGGTTTCATCGTTAGATTCTGACCGTATTCCAATTCCGCCATCTGCCACGGTAGTATTCAAACCCAACAGATCCCAGAACTGGGTTAATAGTCCAGTCGATAACGGCACTCGCACTCGGCAGTCGCTTTGTCAGTCCCCCTGCGATGACACGTGAAGTCGCTGGTGGCTCCGGAGGTGAGAGGAGCGAGTGAAAGCCTTCCCACACTCAGGGCAGCTGAAGGGCCTCTCCCCCGTATGAACTCGCCGGTGGGTCAGCAGGGAGGAGGAATCGCTGAAGGCCTTCCCACACTCGGGACAGCTGAAGGGCCTCTCCCCCGTGTGGATCCGCTGGTGCCTAAGCAGGGCAGAGACCTGGGTAAAGCCCTTCCCGCACTTGGGACAGGAAAACGGCCTCTCCCCGGTGTGGATGCGCCGATGAATCTCCAGGTCAGACGGAGTACGGAAGCCTTTCCCACAGTTACCACACTTCCACGGTTTCTCCATGTCCGAAGCTTCAGCCACAAGGAAACGCATGTACTGCCCCTCACTGCTGTGAGTTCCTCTTTCCAGGCTGTATAACTGTTTCAGGCTCCACACTCCGTGCGCAGCAACAGTAGGGTCTCTCATCCAGTCCCACTGATAATGAAAATGTACTGAAATAGGAACCAACAAGCTTTGCTCCTTCTCACAGTATTGTAATAAAAAATCGTGGCTGTCCCAATCGATTGAGTGACTGTCAGATATTGACGTGAAAGTGAAGACCGCAGATGGGGGAGAGTCAGTGTTGAACAGTGCGGCGCTGGAAAAGCACAGCAGGTCAGGCAGCATCCAAGGAGCAGGAGAGTCAACATTTCGGGCATAAGGCCTTGTGGTGTAAAATTATGTACCAATACATGTGTGAATCATAATGTAACACACGTATTGGGCCAAGCAGTGGAATGTGGTGAAACGGTTAAAAATTATGTCCCAATACATGTGTGAATCTAACCGGAATGGAGGTGTTGCTTAGTCCCGTGTGAATCTTATTACACACCTCCCCGTGTGAATCTTCTTATCTGTATGTAACCAGAATGGAATGTGTTTTTTAGCCTTGCTCTGCTGTTCACATGAATGTTTATATCTGGAAAAGAGTATATCAGCTGGAAAAGTCTCCAGTTCGGTTGAGTCTGCTCCGGGGTTGCGTTTAACCGCCGAGCGTGGGTTGTTGGCAACCGCTCTACGAGAACTGACGGCTCCCAGTTCCGGTAACATGTAGAGTGAAAACCAGACCCGTTGTAAGTACGAGACCTGGTTGTGGCGACGCTGCGGGGAATAAAACACTTATATTCTAGCAGACTCGCCTCTTGGCTGTTTGTTCTGTGTCAGACTACTTTCCTGCGAGCCTGGTCCTTGACCTTGAGAATTTTTTAAAACAGGCCTTCATCTGTTCATTTTGAAACTTGTCTTCGGATCTTCAAATACTTTGGAAAAAGAGATTACAAAAGTCATCACTGTCAATGCAGGGTAGAAATTCAGAACAAGCTATGGAGCATTCTTTTCTTTTGTTATTCCACAAAATTGAAAGCAACATCCTTCTCTCTCTCTCTCTCTCTCTCTCCCGCTCTGTTCTCACTCCGCTCTAAGTAATTCTCCTGAAGGTGCTGATTCAGGATCAGAACAGCAAAACGTCAAGACTTACATATTGGATAACTCCACCTGAAAGTTAACATCTTTCACAACATTGGGATACTGAGAGTGAGCAGGTCTGATTTTGGGAAGCAAAACAAAATGTGTCAATTCAGGATGAATTGGGAATGCAGCTTGGAGGAATAACCAGACACATCAAGGTATTAACACAGACACCAGAGAGAAACTGAACAGAAGAGACGTGGCAAACTTTAGTAGAAAGCCAGAGTCATTAAGATATACCGCACAGTAACAGGCCTTTTGGTCCAATTCATCTATGCTGACCAGATATTGTAAATCAATTTCGTCCCATTTGCCAGCACTTGGCCCATACCCCTTGGCCAATCCACCCTACCTTGCACACCCCTGGACACTATGTGTAAGTTAGCATAATCCACCCTAACCTGGGCAAAGTTAAAAATCACACAAACCCGGGTTATAGTCCAACAGGTTTATTTGGAAGAACAATCGTTTGGAGCACTGCTCCTTCATCAGGTGGT
>NW_025180222.1:0-2351 GCF_004010195.1 Chiloscyllium plagiosum | reverse complement strand
CAGCGAGTGTGACCCTGTGAGTGTGAGCAGTAAGTGTACGAAGTGAGTGTTCAGTGAGTGTTCGCAGTGAGTGTTCGCAGTGAGTGTGACCCCGTGTGAGCAGTGAGTTCAGTGAGTGTACGCAGTGAGTGCTCACAGTGAGTGCTCACAGTGAGTGTTCACAGTGAGTGTTCACAGTGAGTGTGACCCCGTGTGAGCAGTGAGTGTGTGCAGTGTGTCCCCACGTGTGCAGTGAGTGTGACCCTGTGAGTGTATGCAGTGAGTGTTCACAGTGAGTGTGACCCCATGTGAGCAGTGAGTATGTGCAGTGAGTGTGACCCCGTGTGCGCAGTGAGTGTGACCCCGTGAGTGTGACCCCGTGAGTGTGTGCAGTGACTGTGACCCTGTGAGTGCAGTGAGTGTTCAGTGAGTGTGCGCAGTGAGTGTGCGCAGTGAGTGTTCACCGTGAGTGTTCACCGTGAGTGTGACCCCGTGTGTGCAGTGAGTGTGATTCTGTATGCGCCGTGAGTGTGACCCCGTGAGTGTGTGAAGTCAGTGTGACCCCGTGTGTGCAGTGACTGTGACCCCGTGTGCAGTGAGTGTTCACAGCGAGTGTGACTCGGTGAGTGTGACCCTGTGAGTGTGCGCGGTGAGTGTTCATAGGTGAGTGTTCATAGGTGAGTGTTCATAGGTGAGTGTTCATAGGTGAGTGTTCACAGTGTGAGTGTGCAGTGAGTGTGTGCAGTGAGTGTTCACAGCGAGTGTGACCCTGTGAGTGTGAGCAGTAAGTGTACGAAGTGAGTGTTCAGTGAGTGTTCGCCGTGTGAGCAGTGAGCAGTGTGTTCAGTGAGTGTACGCAGTGAGTGTTCACAGTGAGTGTGACCCCGTGTGAGCAGTGAGTGTATGCAGTGAGTGTGACCGCTTGTGTGCAGTGAGTGAGCAGTGTGTTCAGTGAGCGTACGCAGTGAGTGTTCACAGTGAGTGTGACCCCGTGTGAGCAGTGAGTGTGACCCCGTGTATGCAGTGAGTGTGACCCCGTGAGTGTAAGCAGTGTGTGACCCCGTGAGTGTAAGCAGTGTGTGACCCCGTGAGTGTGACCCCGTGAATGTGTGCAACCCCGTGTGAGCAGTGAGTGTGTGCAGTGTGACCCCGTGAGTATGAGCAGTGAGTGTGAGAACTGCCTCCTTACCGGGCCCGGGGTAATGTGCTGGCCTCTTGCTGTGCCTGCTCACTTGGTGAGTAACTCGAGGGAACCCTGGCTCCAAAGAGCCTGCCCAGCCACAGAGGGCGCCGTGCCCGGAGCTCTGACTGACCATCCCTATCACCGGGCAGTCTGTCTGACACTGCTGCACTGCCCACTGCGGGTTCTTGCTGCTCCTCTGTGCTCCAGTGGGGTACAGGGCTGGGGGAATTGGTGCGGTTGGCATTGACCCCTCTGTGGTCAGTGGCCTGCAGCTCTGACAGTATTCCCCCAGAGTTGGACAGCTGCCTTTTATATCCCTGAGTCAGGCGGGAGGTGTCTGGTCCCAGCGCGGAGGTCCCCTGCTCCAATGTGGAGGTGTCTGGTCCCAGCGCGGAGGTCCCCTGCTCCAGTGTGGAGGTGTCTGGTCCCAGCGCGGAGGTCCCCTGCTCCAGTGTGGAGGTGTCTGGTCCCAGCATGGAGGTCCCCTGCTCCAATGTGGAGGTCCCTGATCCCAGTGCGGAGGTCCCCTGCTCCAGTGTGGAGGTCCCTGGTCCCAGTGCGGAGGTCCCCTGCTCCAGTGTGGAGGTGCCTAGTCCCAGCACGGAGGTCCCCTGCTTCAGTGTGGAGGTGCCCTGCCCCAGCACGGAGCTGCATTCTGAGCCCATGGCCTTGGGTGTCAGGCCCCTGGTGAACAGGGAGCTGTGCCGGGAGGGGGTGAGGTAAACCTGGGAGCCCTGTCTCAGGTGGTCCCACCAATCGGGCCTGGTCCCTGGCCCAGCCTGGGTGGTCCCGGGGTTATCCTCCGGGGTGCGGGCATGGAGGGGGTGGGGATTGATCAGGGCGTGTGCCACCCTGCCCCCCCACTGCCTCAGTTGGCCCAGGGTCTGCTGGAAGGTGTACCCTAGACCATCGCCCAGGGGGGGCACTACCCCCTCCTTCACCCCCAGGGCCTGGGTCTTCACTCTCGGGCCTTCCCTCTCTGCCTCACCCTGGCGGCCTGTTGCCGGGCGGAGTAGCTCGGGCAGAATGGGCATCCCTTGCTGTTGGGGTGGAGGGGGGTGGTGGTAGGCGAAGAGGGGGTCCAGCTGGAAGGTAAACACGGAGAGGGGCTGCAGCAGCAAGAGTAACTCCTCAGAGAGAGCGGGAGAGCGAGAGGCAGAGACCAGGAGAAACGCTGTCCGACAGAAAC
>NW_025180221.1:511-2351 GCF_004010195.1 Chiloscyllium plagiosum | reverse complement strand
TTCGCTCCACTCCGGGAATTGGCGCGTTCGCTCTGATCCGGGAATCGACGCATTCGCTCCACTCCACTCCGGGAATCGACGCATTTGCTCCACTCCACTCTGGCAATCGACATGTTCACTCTGCTCCACTCCGGGATTTGACACGTTCACTCGCTCCACTCCGGGAATCAACACATCCACTCGCTCCACTCCGGGAATCAACACATCCACTCTCTCCACTCCGGGAATCGACACGTTCACTCCACTCCAGGAATTAGCACTTTCGCTTCGCTCCACTCCGAGAATCGGTACATTCGTTTCGCTCCACTCTGGGAATTGACACGTTCACTCCATTCCACTCCGGGAATTGACACATTCACTCGCTCCATTCCAGGAATCAACACATTAACTCCGCTCCACTCTCGGAATCAAAACGTTTGCTCAGCTCTAGAAATCGACACGTTCACTCTCTCTACTCTGGGAATTGACACATTCGCTCCACTCCACTCCAAAAATCGACACCTTCGCTCTCTCCACTCCGGGAATCGACATGTTCATTCGCTCCACTCTGGGATTTGAAACGATCGCTCGCTCCACTCCAGGAATTGACACGTTCGCTCTGATCCAGAAATCGACACATTCACTCCGCTCCAATCCAGGATTTGACACATTCACCTCACTCCATCCCGGAAATGGACGTGTTCACTCGCTCCACTTCGGGATTCGACACATTCGCTCCACCCCACTCCGGGATTCGACACATTCGCTCCACCCCACTCCGGGATTCGACACATTTGCTCCACTCCACTCCAGGATTCAACACGTTCGCTCCACTCCGGGAATTGGCACGCTCGCTCTGATCCGGGAATCCACACGTTGGCTCCGCTCCGCTCCAGGATTCGACACGTTCTCTCACTCCACTCCGGCAATCGACACGTCCACTCTCTCCATTCCTGGAATCGACATGTTCACTCCACTCTATTTCGGGAATCGTCACGTTCACACTGCTCCACTCCAGGAATTGATACGTTCACTCTCTCCACTCCAGGAATCGACACATTCCCTCGCTCCACTCTGGGAATCGACACGTTCATTCGCTCCACTCTGGGATTTGAAGCAATCACTCGCTCCACTCCAGGAATTGACACGTTCGCTCTGATCCAGAAATCGACACATTCACTCCGCTCCAATCCAGGATTTGACACATTCACCTCACTCCATCCCGGAAATGGACGTGTTCACTCGCTCCACTTCGGGATTCGACACATTCGCTCCACCCCACTCCGGGATTCGACACTTTCGCTCCACCCCACTCCAGGATTCGACACATTCGCTCCACCCCACTCCGGGATTCGACACATTCGCTCCGCTCCCTTCGGGAATTGACATGTTCACTCGCTGCACCCTGGGATTTGGCACATTCACTCCGCTGCAATCTGGGAAACTACACATTCAATCCACTCTGGGAATTACCACATTTGCTTCGCTTCACTCCGGGAATCGACACCTTCTCTCTGCTCCACTCCGGGAATCAGCACATTCGCTCCGCTCCACTCCAGGAATTAACACGTTCACTCGCTCCACTCCGGGATTCGACACGTTCACTTGCTCCACTCCGGGAATCGACCCGTTCACTCGCTCCACTCCAATAATTGACGCGTTCGCTCCATTCTGGGAATTGACAAATTCACTCCGCTCCACTCCAGGATTCGACACGTTCGCCCCACTCCGGGAATCGACACATTCGCTCCGCTCCATTCCAGGATTCGACACCATCGCTCCGATCCAGGAATCGAGACGTTTGCTCCGTCCGGGAATTGACACGTTCACTCTGCTCCACTCCGGGAATCGACACGTTCGC
>NW_025180221.1:0-402 GCF_004010195.1 Chiloscyllium plagiosum | reverse complement strand
CCACTCTAGGATTCAACACTTTCGTTCCATTCCGGGAATTGGCATGTTCGCTCTGATCTGGCAATTGACGCGTTGACTCCACTCCACTCCGGGATTCATCATGTTCACTCTGCTCAACACTCGGGGATTCGACACGTTCGCTCCACTTCGTGAATGGACACGTTCACTCGCTCCACTCTGGGAATCGATATGTTCACTTGCTTCACTCCGGGAATCGACACGTTCACTCCGCTCCACTCCAGGAATTGGCACGTTCACTCCGCTCCACTCCGGCAATCAGCACATTCACTCCGCTCTACTTCGGGAATCAACAAATTTTCTCCACTCCACACCGGGAATCGATCCATTGACTCGCTCCACTCGGGGAAATGGCACGTTCACTCGTTCCACTCTGGGAATGAA
>NW_025180220.1:0-2351 GCF_004010195.1 Chiloscyllium plagiosum | reverse complement strand
GGAGGAAGGAGAATGATGTAAAGATGAGGCGGGTAATTTCTGCTAGTTCGCTTGTGAGTGTCGCATTAGGCAGGAAGGACCGAAACAGGGATCATAGAAGAGCCATGAGAGGGCATGATAATTCTTTGGAAGGTAGATGAAGGAAAACTATAAACTTTTCTACAGGTGCGTCTGGAATAAACTAAAATGACTGGGGCACGATCAGGCCCAGTCAAGGACAGTTGTGAGAAGTTGTACGTGGAATCCGAGGATATAAGGAAGGCGCTAGATGAACACTTCTCGTTAGTATTCGCACTGGAAAAAGACAATTTTGTTGAGTACAATGTTGAGGTACAGTCTGTTTGGCTAGACGGGATTGAAGTTCATGAGGAGGGCATGTTAGCAATTCTGGAACGTGTCAAAATAGATAAGTCCCTGGGCCGAATGGCATTTATGCTCGGATTCTCTGGGAGCTGGGAGGAGATTACAGAACCTTCTGCTCTGATGTTTATGTCGTCATCGTCTAATAGATAGTGCCAGACGGCTGGAAGATAGCAAATGTGGTTCCCTTGTTCAAGAAGTGGAAGAGAGACATCCTTGGCAATTATGGACTATAATTCTGTTGTGGTTAAGCTGTTGGAAGGCATTATAAGCGATAGGATTTATAATCATCTAGAAAGGAGTAATATAGTTAAGGATATGCAACACTGGTTTTGGAGGGCAGGCTGTGCCTCCCAGAGCTTCTTGACTTTTTCGAGACGTTTATCAAGCAGTTAGATGATTTTAAAACGGTTGACATGGTGTATATGGAGTTCAGTGAAGCGATTGCTAATGTTACTCACGCCAGACAATTGCACAAAATACAGAGGCATTGCATTGAGTGTGATTCAGCGGATAGAAGACAGACTGTGGTGGTTGATAGAAAATGTTCATTCTACAGTTCAGTTACTTGTGGTCTCCCTCATGGACCTGGTATGGGGCCACTGCCATTTGTAATTGTCACAAATGACCTGGATGAGTGTGTGTTCAAGGATGGGTTCGTAACTTTTCGGATGACACTAAATACAGGGGAGTTTTAGATCGTGCTGAAGGATGTTGCAGATTACAGATGATTTTAGATAAATTACAGAGCTGGGCTGAGAGGTGGAAAATGAAGATTAATGCCGAAAAGTGTGAGATGATTCACTTTGATAATATACTTGGTTGTGTCGATGAGCAGAGAGATCTTGGTGTCCGTGTGCATAGATCCATGAAAGTTGCAACCCAGTTTGATAGGGTTGTTAAGAAGGCACACGGTGTATCACTCTTTATTAGGAGAGGGATTGAGTTGCGTGGCCATGAGATCATGTTGCAGCAATACCACACACTGGTGCGGTCGCCCTTGGAGCATTGCATACAGTTCTGGTCACTGCATTACAGGAAGCATGTGGAAACTTTGGAAAGTGTGCATCGGAGATTTACTAGGGTATTGCCTAGTATGGACGAAACGTCTTATCGGGAATAGGTGGCGGGCTTTTGGCTGTTTTCTTTTTAGAGAAGATAATTAGAGGTGATTGACAGAGACAGAACAACGATCAAGTGTTGGCATATTGTGGAGACTGGGAGTGGTTTTCCTCGGTTGGAGATGGCTCGCACGAGGGGACAACAGTTAAATTTACAACTGGTAGAGAGAGGACTGACGTCAGATGTCGGTTTTTCTCCAAGAGAGTAGCAGTGGAACGTCCTGCCAGCAAACTTCGTAGAATCGCCATCATTGAGGGCATTTAAATTGTCATTAGGTAAACCGATGGATAATCATGGAATTGGAGAGGTTAGCTAGGGTCAGATTAGTTTCAAATGTCGGCTCAAAACCTAGATCCAAAGGGCCTGTGCTGGGCTATCGCAATCTACGTTCTATGCATGTTCTGAAGCTCATGTCACATTCCTGATCCTTGTTATCAACTACGGGCAGACCACAGCAAGTAATGTGAAAACAAAGGTTATTCGGTTTTTCTCATATTCTCGACGAAAAGAACGGAACTCCGGTTCTTGTGATTGAGTGGGTTATATTTGAAATTCGTATTGAACTGAGCAGCGCGCGGCTCCACTCATTGAACTACTGGGAACATGCCCAACGTTTCAGTGTACGGCAGGCTGTATAAAGGCATTTGACAGTCTGAAAGCTGTGTTAATGACTGCCCCAGTATTAGCCAAACTTAATTAGACAACACCATTCAAGAGGGATATCGATAAGTGCGATGTGAGTATTGGTGCTGTGCTCTCGCAGGAAGATGACGAGAAGATTGAAATACCTGTCCATATTTCGCCAGGAAAGTGAAGATTTATCATCAGAAATATTGAACAATTGAGAAGGAGACCTTGAACTCGGTACT
>NW_025180219.1:1124-2350 GCF_004010195.1 Chiloscyllium plagiosum | reverse complement strand
CAAGGTCGTTTCTCTGGGAGTGTAGAACCACAGAGTAATAGGATTAGGGTGAGGTGGCCCGGGGAGGCGGAGTGGGGGACGGAGTGGGGGGCAAGGGATTTAAAAGGGCAGTTCATGCAGAACATGTAAGGAAAGAGCTGCCAGAGGAAGTAGTAGATGCTGGTATAATTATGACCCATTTAAAAGACATCTGGATAGGTTTATGAATAGGAAGGTTTTAGAGGGATATGGGCCAAATGCTGGCAAATGAGACCAGATTCAGTGAGGATATCTGGTCAGCATAGACCATTGGACCAAAGGACTTGTTTCTGTGCTGTATATCTAGATGACTCTGGTTTGCCACGCCAGTCTGTTCAATTTCTCTCTGGTGTCATCGCCTTGATGTCTCACTCCATAACTCCCACACCCCTGTACGGGCTCGTTAACTATTTTGTGTCTGATTGGTTGTCAAGAAGCTGCATTGTAAATTCATCCTGAATTTAAATACTATATTTTGCTTCCAAAAATCAGACCTGCTCTCTCTCAAAAGTATCCCAATGTCGTGGAAGATATTAATTTTCAGGTGCAGTTATCCAAAATTCAGAGAGATGTCAGTTGTGACTGTTTTGTTCTTCTGTCCCTGTCAGATCCTAAATCAGCACTTCCAGGAGAATTAGGATGGAGTGAGGACAGAGGGAGGGAGCGAGAGAGAGAGAGAGTGGGATGGTGCTTTCAGTTTTGTGGAATAACAAAAGAAAAGAATGTTCTGCAGAAAGTAGAATTGCTTGTTCTGAATTTCTACCCTGGACTGACAGTGATGACTTTTGTAATCTCTTTTCAGAGTATTTGATCTGAAGATGAAGTTTCAAAATCAACAGATGAAAGGCTTATGCCTGAACCATTGACCCTCCTGCTCCTCAGATGCTGCCTGACCCGCAGTGTTCGACTCTGATTCTCCAGCATTTGTGAGTCACTCAATCCATCGGGACTGTAACAATTTTCAACTGTGATCCAATTGGTTCCTGTTTCAGTAAGTTTTCAGCATCATTGAGACTGGAAGAGAGACCCTACTGTTGCAGCAACGCAGTGAGTGTGGAGCCTGAAACAGTTATCTGGCCTGGAAAGAGGAATTCAAGGCAGGGAGGGGACATACACGCGTTTGTGTGCAACTGTAGCTTCGGCCATGGAGAAACCATGGAAGTGTGGCGACTGCGGGAAAGGCTTCCATGTCCCGTCTTCCCTGGAGA
>NW_025180219.1:0-1077 GCF_004010195.1 Chiloscyllium plagiosum | reverse complement strand
GTCCACACCGGCGAGAGGCCATTCACCTGCTCTGTCTGCGGGAAGTGCTTTACATGCTCTTCCGACTTGCTGAAGCACCAGCGTGTCCACACTGGGGAAAGGCCCTTCAGCTGCTCTGTGTGCAGGAAGGGCTTTACCCAGGCCTCCCACCTGCTGACACACCGGTGGGTCCACACTGGGGAGAGGCCGTTCACCTGCCTCGAGTGGGGGAAGGGCTTTGCTGTCTCCTCCACTCTATTGACGCACCAGCGGGTCCACACTGGGGAGAGGCCGTTTACCTGCCCCGAGTGTGGGCAGAGGTTCACAATGTCCTGCAGCTTGAACAAGCACCAGCGGAGGCACCAATGCTCCCAACAATCAGATTCTGCCAGTAACGCTGCTGAGGGTCACCCCCAGGACTGAACCTCCTGCCCTTTCTGACAGTGGGGTTAGTGGGAGAGTTGGTAGGCTATTTTTGTTTTCTACTGGGGGAGTGGAGGGGGAAGGTGGGGTGGTGGCTCAGTGGTTAGCACTGCTGCCTCATAGCGCCAGGGACCCAGATTTGATTCCGTCCTCAGGGTGACTGTCTGTGTGGCGTTTGCATGTAAATCCCCACCTGTGTCTGCGTGGGTTTTCTCTGCGTGTTCCAGTGTCTTCCCATAGTCCAAACGTGCGCATGTTTGGACGAATTGGCCAAGCTAAATAGTCCCATAGTGTTCAGGAATGTGTAAGTGTGGTGCATTAGTTAGGGGTAAGTGCAGAGTGAAAGGTAGGAGAATGTATCTGGGTAAGTTACTCTTCAAAGGGTCGCTCTGAACTTGTTGGTCAGAAGGACCTCTTTCCACACTGTAGTGATTCTATGATTCTGTGAACATTGCTTCCAGTGGGCGCTGCTGCTCATTAAGCCCAGGACCCGGACAAACCTAAGACGACAAGACCATTGGAGAAGAAGTTAGGATATTTTGACCCATCGAATCTGCTCCACCATTTGTTAGAGACAAAATAAAAAACTGCAGATGCTGGAATCTAAAATAGACAAGCAGGAGGCTGGGCACAACAAGGCAAGCAGACCAGGAGGTGGAGAAGTCAGCATTTCAG
>NW_025180218.1:0-2350 GCF_004010195.1 Chiloscyllium plagiosum | reverse complement strand
AGCCCTGTGTAAAGTTTTCAATTGCATCGCCTGTGCTGTGTGACATACTGAAATTGTCCTTACATTTTCCCGTATATCTTCCCCTGCCTCCAATGAGATATTATTGGAGGTGCCTGAACTCACGGATGGCATGCAGTTCCTCTTCAGATGACTCTTAAAAGGTTTTCTGTACTTGGGATTTTTTTCTACTCTTGTCTTCTACCAGCTAGGGTAGAACTATCTATGTTCAACTATTGGAGAGGATAAAACAGGTTTTGCAACAGTGGGAGGGATTATTGTTTTTAGATTAGATTCAGTGTGGAAACAGGCCCTTCGGCCCAGCAAGTCCACACCTACCCGCCAAAGCACAACCCACCCAGACCCCATTCTCCTACATTTACCCCTTAACCTAACACTCCGGGCAATTTCGCTCGGTCAATTCACCTAACCTGCGCATTTTTGGACTATGGGATGAAACCGGAGCACCCAGACCAAACCCAGGCACGGGGAGAATTTGCAAACCAGTCATCCCTCTGAGGCGGGAACTGAACCTGGGTCTCCGGCGCTATGAGGCAGCAGTGCTAACCATCCATGGTTATCACGGTTAGGCCGAATAGCCCTGATTAAAATGAATGTTCTTTCTCGTCTGTTGTCGCTTCCTTTGTTGCTACCTCTACGAGTAGTTTGTATGCTAGGTTCTTTTATTTGGCGTTGCAGATGCCCCCAAATGAAATTTACGAAATTGTAGCTTTCACAGTGCGCGGGAGGTGTGGCTTTCCAGACTTGAAGAGAGGTTCAATAAGTGACCTGTTCGCTAACTAAGTATGAGGGGAATTCAGAGTGGATTTGGCTTGATGTTGGAGCCTCATGAAATCCGTGACGATGCAGTGTAATCGTCCAATCATTTTAAATTCGGTGACACCCTCGAGGATAATGAGGCAAGACGAGGGCAATTGGCGCAAGAGCTCGCCACTTACCCCGTTGGTGGGAGATTTATACCTGGGGAAATGGACTCCGGCTTTAAGTTATGGGATAATAATGGAATCGCCTGACGAGGAAATTTATTTGAGGGGGAGGAATTTCAGACAGCTAAATGAGAAATTTAGATTGTTCATTGGTGACCTTTTCCAATACTTTAAGATAAGGGATTATATGCAGAGGAAGAGGAAGATTGCACTCCTGGCTCAATTTTACAAGTCAGACGTGGAGAAAATAGTGCTCCGGTGTCCGGGCGCTCTTTCAGGTAGTACTTTGTTTTATTTACAGAAAGGACGTGCTTTAGCGAATGTGGATGGACTCTGTGCGATCTGGAATCAAGAGCTAGGAGAAGATATCTCATTGGAGGCATGGGAAGATATATGGGAAAATGTAAAGAAAATTTCAGTATGTCACACAGCGCAGGCGATGCAATTGGAAACTTTACACAGGGCTCATATGGCATCAGAGAGGCGAGCTCAGTTCAAACGAAGATCATCACCAGGGTTCCAGGGTTACTGAAATTTAAAATGAGTATAGGCAATTTTACACACTGCTACTGGCCATGCTTAAGATCCAGAGATACTGGAGTACTCGAGGAAGGGAGCTGAAGGACATCCTGGAGATTGAAGTTAAAGTGGATCCAGTATTTCTTCTTCTGGGGTTGCCAAATTTGCCCTCTCTGGAATAACACGTGAAGAGGTTGTGTAACCTTCTGACCCACTGTGCGAGGAAGAATATTTTATTGAATTAGACATTGGGAAAACCACCAGGTTTTATGGGGAGACTTAAGCTAGTGATGGAGCATCTCCCCCAAGAATATCTCACAATTATGGTGCACACAAAACGGAGCAGGTTTACAAGACATAGTGGCCCTTTTAAGTTACGTTGACGCAGACTTATCAGCCACATTAATTAGGGCCGTGGTATACACGTGGGAATCAGTCTGGGCACCCGTATGGCCCGAGGAGGGGGAGACTGGGGAAATGAATACGGGTACAATGACTGGTGCTCTCAGGGAAGGGAACCACATTGGAGGTGTCATGAGTGAAATGGAAAAAAAGTATTGAGATATAATTTAATTGAAGTTAATTTGAATTCAGTTTAATTTAATTTCCTTTTAATTTGTTTGTACTTTAGTTCAAGTAAAGAAGATAGTTTTGTTCTGGTAGAGTAGCAGTTCATTATTAATAGTATCATGGTATAACATTGTTGTACTGCCTCTATCTTTCTGTATTTTGATATTACAGTTTTTGTATAAAGATGGTTTGTAAATGATTTAAAAAGTTTTCCAATAAACATCTTCATGTAAAAAATATCCATCAATCCTTCACACTGTTTTCACATTTAAATTCTAAAACGGATGTTGCGACTTTATTCTTCCTAATGAAATGTA
>NW_025180217.1:0-2350 GCF_004010195.1 Chiloscyllium plagiosum | reverse complement strand
TCGCTGGTTTATATCAGACAAGGGGAGATTGATATCTGTGACTGTGGGTATGGTTTATATCAGACATGGAGAGATTGATGTCAGTGACTGTGGGGCTGGATTATATCAGACAAGGGGAAATTGTTATCAGTAACTGTGGGGTGCTTTATATCAGACAGGCACAGATTTGTGACTGTGACTTTGGGTTGGTTTAAGTTAGTTAAATAGAGATTGGTGTCACTGACTGGGGGGCTGGTTTATGTCAGACAGGGGGAGATTGCTGTCAGTGACTGTGGTGCTGGTTTATATCAGACAAGCGGAGATCGGTGTCAGTGAGTGTGGGGCTGGATTATACCAGACAAGGGGAGATTGGTGTCAGTGACTGTGGGGCTGGATTATATCAGACAACGGGGAGATTGGTGTCAGTGAATGTGGGCTGTATTATATCAGATAGGAGGAGATTGGTGTCTGTGTCTGTGGGCCTGGTTTATACCAGACGAGGGGAGATTGGTGTCAGTGTCTGTGGGGCTGGTATATATCAGTCAGGGTGAGATTGGGGTCAGTGTCTGTGGGGCTGGTTTATATCAGACAAGTGGAGATTGGTGTCAGTGTCAGTGGGTCTGGTTTATATCAGACTGGGGGAGATTGGTGTCCGTGTCTGTGGGGCTGGTTCATATCAGACAGGAGGAGACTGGTGTCAGTGACTGTGGGTCTGGTTTATATCTGACAAGGGGGAGATTGGAGTCAGTGATTCTGGGGCAGGTTTACGTCAGACAAGGAGAGATTGGTGTCAGTGACTGTGGGGCTGGTTTATGTTAGACAAGGTGAGATTGTCATCAGTGACTGTGGGGCTGGATTGTATCAGACAGGGGGAGATTGGTGTCAGTGACTGTATGGCTGGTTTAAGTCAGACAGGGGGAGTTTGGTCTCAGTGACCGTGGAGCTGGTTTATACCAGACAGGGGGAGATTGTGTCAGTGACTGTGGGGCTGGTTTATGTCAGACAGGGCGAGATTGGTGTCAGTGACTGTAGGGCTGGTTTATATCAGACAAGGGAGAGATTGCGTCAGTGTCTGTGGGCTGGTTTACGTCAGACAGGGCGAGAATGGTGTCAGTGTCTGTGCGACTGGTTTATATCAGACAACGGGAGATTGATGTCAGTGACTGTGGGGCTGGTTTATATCAGACAGGGGGAGATTGGTGTCAGTGACTGTGGGTCTGGTTTATATCAGACAGGAGGAGATTGTTATCAGTGACTGTGGGGTGCTTTATATCAGACAGGCACAGATTGGAGTCAGTGACTGTGGGTTGGTTTATGTAAGACAAGTATAGATTGGTGGCACTGACTGTGGGTCTGGATTATATCAGGCAGGGGGAGATTGGTGTCAGTGACTGTGGAGCTGGTTTATGGCAGACAGGAGGAGATTGGTGTCAGTGACTGTGGGGCTGGTTTATGGCAGACAGGGGGAGATTGGCGTCAGTGATTGCGAGGATGGTTTATATCAGACAGGGGGAGATTGGTGTCCGTGACTGTGGGGCTGGTTTCTATTAGACAATGGGAGATTGGTGTCAGTGACTGTGGGGCTGGATTATATCAGACAGGGGGAGATTGGTGTCAGTGACTGTGGGGCTGGATTATATCAGACAGGGGGAGATTGGGTCAGTGACTGTAGAGCTGGTTTATACCAGACAGGGGGAGATTGGTGTCAGTGACTGTGGGGCTGGTTTATGTAGTTCAGGGCGAGATTGGTGTCAGTGACTGTAGGGCTGGTTTATGTCAGACAAGGGGAGATTGATGTCAGTGACTGTGGGGCTAGTTTATATCAGACAGGTGGAGATTGATGTCAGGGACTGTGGGGCTCGTTTATATCAGACAGGTGGAGATTGATGTCAGGGACTGTTGAGCTGGTTTATATCAGACAGGAGGAGATTGGTGTCAGTGATTGTGGAGCTGCTTTAAATCAGACAACAGGAGATTGGAGTCAGTGACGGTGGGGCTGGTTTAAGTCAGACAAGGTGAGATTGGTGTCAATGTCCGTGCGACTGGTTTATATTCGAGAGGGGGAGATTGGTGTCAGCGACTGTGGGGCTGGTTTATGTCAGACAGGGGGAGTTTGGTCTCAGTGACTGTGGAGCTCGTTTATATCAGACAGGGGCAGATTGATGTCAGGGACTGTGTGGCTGGTTTATATCAGACAGGGTGGGAGATTGGCGTCAGTGTCTGTACGGCCGGTTTATATCAGACAAGGGGAGATTGGTGTCACTGACTGTGGGGCTAGTTTATATCAGAGAAGGGAAGATTGGTGTCAGTGACTGTGGTGCTGGTTTATATCAGACAGGGGGAGATTGATGTCATGGACTGTGGGGCTGGT
>NW_025180216.1:0-2350 GCF_004010195.1 Chiloscyllium plagiosum | reverse complement strand
AATACATGTGTGAATCATAATGTAACACATGTAGTGGAATGTGGTGAAAGGGTTAAAATTGTGTCCCAATACATGTGTGAATCTAACCGAAAATGGAAGGTGTCGCTTAGTCCCGTGTGAATCTTATTACACACCTTCCCGTGTAAATCTTCTTATCTGTATGTGACCAGAATGGAATGTGTTTTTCAGCCTTGCTCTGCTGTTCACATTCTGCTGTTCACATGAAAAGAGTATATCAGCTGGAAAAGTCTCCAGTTCGGTAGAGTCTGCTCCGGGATTGCGTTTAACTGCCGAGCGTGGGTTGTTGGCAACCGCTCTACGAGAACTGACGGCTCCCAGTTCCGGTAACACGTAGAGTGAGTATAAACCAGACCCGTTGTAAGTACGAGACCTGGTTGTGGCGACGCTGCGGGGAATAAAACACTTGTATTCTAGCAGACTCGCCTCTTGGCTGTTTGTTCTGTGTCAGACTACTTTCCTGCGAGCCTGGTCCTTGACCTTGAGAATTTTTTAAAACTCTATATTATACACAGAGACTGCTATTCTCTATATTAGACACAAGGACTGTTATTCTCTATATTATACACAGAGACTGATATTCTCTATATTATACACAGGGACTGCTATTCTCTATATTATACACAGAGACTGCTATTCTCTATATTAGACAGAGGGACTGCTATTCTCTATATTATACACAGAGACTACTATTCTCTACATTTTCCACAGGGACTGCTATTCTCTATATTATACACAGAGACTGCGATTCTCTATATTATACTCAGGGACTGCTATTCTCTATATTAGACACGGTGACTGCTATTCTCTATATTGTACACAGAGACTGCTGTTCTCTATATTAGACAGAGGGACTGCCATTCTCTATATTAGACACAGGGACTGTTATTCTCTATATTATACACAGAGACTGCTATTATCTCTATTATACACAGTGACTGCTATTCTCTCTATTCTACACAGGGACTGCTATTCTCTATATTACACACAGAGACTGATATTCTTTATATTATACACAGAGACCGCTATTCTCTATATTAGACACAGGGACTGCTATTGTCTATATTATACACAGAGACTGCTATTCTCTATATTATACACAGAGACCACTATTCTTTATATTAGACAGAGGAACTGCTATTCTCTATATTATACACAGAGACTGCTATTCTCTATATTATACACAGAGACTGGTATTCTCTATATTATACACAGGGACTGCTATTCTCTATATTATGCACAGGGAATGCTATTCTCTATATTATACACAGAGACTACTATTCTTTATATTGGACACAGGGACTGCTATTCTCTATCTTATATACAGAGACTAGTATTCGCTATATTATACACAGAGACTACTATTCTCAATATTATACACAGGGACTACTATTCTTTACATTAGACACAGGGACTGCTATTCTCTATATTAGACACAGGGACTGCTATTCTCTATATTATACACAGAGACTGCTATTCTCCATATTATACTGCTGGACTGTTATTCTCTAGATTAGACACAGGGACTGCTATTCTTATATTAGACACAGACACAGAGACTACTATTCTTTATATTGGACACAGGGACTGCTATTCTCTATCTTATACACAGAGACTGCTATTCTCTATATTATATACAGGGACTGCTATTCTCTATATTAGACACGGTGACTGCTATTCTCTATATTGTACACAGAGACTGCTGTTCTCTTTATTAGACAGAGGGACTGCCATTCTCTATATGAGACACAGGGACTGTTATTCTCTATATTATACACAGAGACTGCTATTCTCTATATTATACACAGAGACTACTATTCTCTATATTAGACACAGGGACTGCCATTCTCTATATTAGACAGAGGGACTGCTATCCTCTTATATGAGACACAAAGACTGCTATTCTCTATATTAGACACAGGGACTGCTATTCTCTATATTAGACAGAGGGACTGCTATTCTCTTATATGAGACACAAAGACTGCTATTCTCTATATTATACACAGGGACTGCTATTCTCTATATTAGACAGAGGGACTGCTCTTCTCAATATTATACACAGAGACTACTATTCGCTACATTATACACAGAGACTACTATTCTCAATAGTATACACAGGGACTACTATTCTTTACATTAGACACAGGGACTGCTATTCTCTATATTATACACAGAGACTGCTATTCTCCATATTATACTGCTGGACTGTTATTCTCTAGATTAGACACAGGGACTGCTATTCTTATATTAGATACAGGGACTGCTATTCTCTATATTATACACAGAGACTGCTATTCTATATATTATACACAGAGACTACTATTCTTTATAT
>NW_025180215.1:0-2350 GCF_004010195.1 Chiloscyllium plagiosum | reverse complement strand
TTTGACGCATTGTCTAAGGTATCTGGTGAGAATGTTACGCCTCATGCTATTAATGCTTTGCTTTAGGTGTCACTCTCTTTTACTAATCGGTCTTCCTCTTAAAAAAGACATGTTAGCATTCATTACCCGATTTACCAGAAGAAAAATGATGTTAAAATTTTAATCCCTAACACCACCCACTCATACAGACTGTGTTATAGATGTGCTTTACTTCCTTAAATTAGAAAATATTAGATTATCCTTACATGACTCATCTAACAAATTTCCAAATAATTTGCAACCCTTTTCTTTCATGTGCTTAGGGTGTTGGCTTCTAATTGTTCCAGATTGAGGTATTGTCTGTTGTGAAAATGGTATTCTTCTTTTTTCCTTTGGTGAATACAGTTATCCAACTGCTGTTTTAACTTTGTATGGCATGTGCTTTGTAGATATTTATATCTATTTTTTTTGCTCCTCATTTTTTGTTAATGTTTTTGGAGGATGTATGTGTCGTGGGGAGGGTAGTCTTGGTTTTGTTAACTGCTGTTTATTGCTTGCGATTGTGCTTTGTTTAGCTGTCCTTTTTTGAAGAAAAACAAATAAAAGCTGGTAGGCAGAGCGAGTAAGATATTTGCAGCGGTCTTAGCGGAAGGGCCAGGAGATTATGCAGAGATCAAACAGGTTATGTTAAGTGCTTGTGAACTGGTACGAGAAGTTTATAGATAGTGATTCAGAAAAACAAATTTAAAACAACAATTCTAACTTACTTGCGTTTAAAATAATTAACATATCGATTTTGATAGTTCAGTAAGGGCCTTAAATATAGATTAAATTCTACGAGACACTAAGAGAGATTATTCTGCAGGAGGAGTTAGAAAACACACTTCCAGCGATGATAGGCATTCGCGTGGATGAGCGAAAAGTTCTAGAACTGAGAAGCGCAGCAGAGATGGCAGATGCATATACGTTGCGAAAGCAAAGTTTAATTTGGGACTCGGATTATCTGAAAGAAGGGGAGATCCTTCAATACAAAAGAAAACGTAGAGCACACATGCTAATAGTTTATCACAGGTTAAAAAAGAAGCCCATGAGGCGGAAAATAACCGAAAGGCCGCAGTTTTTGCTGCAGTGGAGTGAGACACACAAAATTACAATGTCAGTGATTTAGGAAGGACAGTGAGAAGAAGTTTTTTTCACTGCCAGAAATTCGGACACATAAGGTCACCGTTTTTGGTCGTTTAAGCAAGGTGAAGTTGAAAAATATCTGTTTACAAAAGGGCTAAGCCAGGGGCATTACGGAAAGTAATAAAGGAAACCCCAAGAAGAGCCGAGGAGCTGCAGGAGAATGCACAGCTTAGCCAGGGGCTGGGTATGGAATTAGTGCTTGATATCAACAAGACTTCGCCTTTGTGGGTAAAGTTACTCAGAAAGAACGGGGAGAAGGACGAGACTTGATAATTTTGATAGATACAGAACGTAATCGATCTCTATTCGCAAGAGATGAAATTATTTGCAGCCTTCTTTAGTTTTGCTTTGGCACTGCGACATATCTTAGGCAGATATTATTACTTTATAATCTGAAAAAAAAACTGGGTATTTCTCTTTTAACTCCTCAATTCTTTGGTCTTCATTTCGCTACTCCACAGACAGGGCGTCACTCGCACCTTGAATCCTGCTAAGTCGTTCCCAAAAAGCAACTGTCGTTCTGGACAAGATACTCTACTACCCAAGAGAGCAATGGTGTAGATGAACAGAAATATAACGTTCACCGATGTAAGGTAGAATTGGAGTATCAAATCTAGATTCGGCAATGTGCACAGGGAGGTCCAGGAATGCTGTTTTTTTCTTGGAAACGATTTAGCAGCATCCAAAGTGAGAATTACACCTCTTGTGGAGAAACCTAATGAAAATCAGAGAAATGAAGAGTTAAAAGCAAAATATCCAGACATTTTCGCAGACTGCATAGCCAGAGGATTTGACTGACATAAGTCTCAGTAGGAAGGAAAAACTAAAGAGGACTGCAGATATGTTTGTCTCTTACTGGAGGTCTTCTCTTTACTCCTATTTGCTGACTGAACCAGAACCTGAAAAGCTGAGTTAGCAGTAGAATCCAAGAATTGGAGATCATCACGTGAATTTCATGCAGCCTAGGTGCCAGTATGCATAACTACTTTCCGTGTCTTTCTCCTTAACCATGTTATTTCCTGCAGTTTCCAAACCTGGACATAAACAACTACCACATGGCTGCCGGCTGAGTTGGAAACCTGTGCGGACAACAAAGAGAAGAGACTCTGCCATCGATAGCCACCTTGAGAGGCTTCGTGGAGATTTGTATGACTAATACTGGGGCAGGGGCTAACAGTTTTGACGG
>NW_025180214.1:0-2350 GCF_004010195.1 Chiloscyllium plagiosum | reverse complement strand
CTAGGAACACACTAACACTGAGGGACTCACTAACACTGAGGAACTCACGAACACTGAGGTGCTTACTAATACTGAGGAACACACTAACACTGAGGAGCTCACTAATACTGAGGAACACACTAACACTGAGGAGCTCACTAATACTGAGGAACTCACTAACACTGAGGGACTCAGTGACACACAGGGACTCACTAACACTGAAGAACTCACTGACACTGGGGGACTCACTAACACTGAGGGACTCACTAACCCTGAGGAGCTCACTAACACTGAGGGACTCACTGACACTGAGGGACTCACTAACACTGAGGGACTCACTAACCCTGAGCAGCTCACTAACACTGGGGAACTCAATAACACTGAGGGACTCACTAACACTGAGGGACTCACGAAATCTGAGGAGCTCACGAACACTGAGGGACTCATCAACACTGAGGGACACATCAACACTGAGGAACTCACTAACACTGAGGGACTCACTAACACTGAGGGACTCACCGACACTGAGGGACGCACTAACACTGAGGAACGGACTAACACTGAGGGAATCACTAACACTGAGGGAATCACTAACACTGAGGAGCTCACTAACACTGAGGGACTCACTAACACGAAGGAACTCACGAACACTGAGGAGCTCACTAATACTGAGGAGCTCACTAACACTGAGGGACTCACTGACACTGAGGGACTCACTAACACTGAGGAGCTCACTAACACTGAGGAACTCACTAACATTGAGGAGCTCACAAACACTGAGGGACTCACTAACACTGAGGGACTCACAAAATCTGAGGAGCTCACGAACACTGAGGGACTCATCAACACTGAGGAACGTACTAACACTGAGGGAATCACTAACACTGAGGGAATCACTAACACTGAGGGACTCACAAACACTGAGGAGCTCACTAATACTGAGGGACTCACTAACACTAAGGAACTCTTTAACACTGAGGAGCTCACTAATACTGAGGAGCTCACTAACACTGAGGGACTCACTGACACTGAGGGACTCACTAACACTGAGGAGCTCACTAACACTGAGGAATTCATTAACAGTGAGGAGCTGACTAATACTGAGGAACTCACTAACACTGAAGAACTCTGACACTGAGGAAATCACTAACTCTGAGGACCTCAATAACACTGAGGGACTCACTAACACTGAGGAGCTCACAAACACTGAGGAGCTCAATAACACTGAGGGACTCACTAACACTGAGGGACTCACTGACACTGAGGAACTCACTAACACTGATGAGCTCACTAACACTGAGGAGCTCACTAACACTGAGGAGCTCAATAACACTGAGGGACTCACTAACACTGAGGACTCACTAACACTGAGGGACTCACTAACATTGAGGAGCTCACTAACACTGAGGGCCTCACTAACACTGAGGGACTCACGAAATCTGAGGAGCTCATGAACACTGTGGGACTCATCAACACTGAGGGACACATAAACACTGAGGAGCTCACTAACACTGAGGGCCTCACTAACACTGAGGGACTCACGAAATCTGAGGAGCTCATGAACACTGAGGGACTCATCAACACTGAGGGACACATAAACACTGAGGAGCTCACTAACCCTGAGGGACTCACTAACACTGAGGGACTCACTGACACTGAGGGACTCATTAACACTGAGGAGCTCACTAATACTGAGGAACTCACTAACACTGAGGGACTCTGACACTGAGGAACTCACTAACCCTGAGGAACTCACTAACACTGAGGGACTCACTGACACTGAGGAACTCACTAACAGTGAGGAGCTCACTAACACTGAGGAGCTCGCTTACACTGACGAGCCCACTAATACTGAGGAGCTCACTAACACTGACGGACTCACTGACACTGAGGGACTCACTAACACTGAGGAGCTCACTAACACTGAGGAACTCATTAACAGTGAGGAGCTGACTAATACTGAGGAACTCACTAACACTGAATGACTCTGACACTGAGGAAATAACTAACCCTGAGGACCTCAAAAACACTGAGGGACTCACTAACACTGAGGAGCTCACTAACACTGAGGAACTCACTAACACTGAGGGACGCACTAACACTGAGGAACTTACTAACACTGAGGGAATCACTAACACTGAGGGACTCACTGACACTGAGGGACGCACTAACACTGAGGAACTTACTAACACTGAGGGAATCACTAACACTGAGGGACTCACAAACACTGAGGAGCTCACTAACACTGAGGGACTCACTAACACTAAGGAACTCTTTAACACTGAGCAGCTCACTAATACTGAGGAACTCACTAACACTGAGGGACTCACTAACACTGAGGGACTCGCTAACAGTGAGAAGCCCAGTAACA
>NW_025180213.1:0-2350 GCF_004010195.1 Chiloscyllium plagiosum | reverse complement strand
TGAGCATGGGGAGTGAGTATAAAACTCACTGAGCTCTGGGAGTGAGTATAAAACTCACTGAGTACTGGGAGTGAGTGTCAAGCTCACTGAGCTCGGGGAGTGAGTGTCAAGCTCACTGAGCTCGGGGAGTGAATATAAAACTCATTAAGCATGGGGAGTGAGTATAAAACTCACTGAGCTCGAGGAGTGAGTATAAAACTCACTGAGCTCGTGGAGTGAGGATAAAACTCACTGCGCTCTGGGAGAGAGTATAAAACTCACTGAGCCCGGGGAGTGAGTATAAAACTCATTAAGCATGGGGAGTGAGTATAAAACACACTGAGCATGGGGAGTGAGTATAAAACTCATTCAGCATGGTGAGTGAGTATAAAACTCACTGAGCTCGGGTCGTGAGTATAAAACACACTGAGCTCGGGGAGTGAGGATAAAACTCACTGAGCTCTGGGAGTGAGAATAAAACTCACTGAGCTCGTGGAGTGAGTATAAAACTCACTGAGCCCGGGGAGTGAGTATAAAACTCATTAAGCATGGGGAGTGAGTATAAAACTCACTGAGCTCAGGGAGTGAGTATAAAACTCACTGAGCTCGGGGAGTGAGGATAAAACTTACTGAGCTCGGCGAGTGAGTATAAAAATCACTGAGCTCTGGGAGTGAGTATAAAACTCACTGAGCTCTGGGAGTGAGTATAAAGCTCACCGAGCTCGGGGAGTGAGTATAAAACTCACTGAGCACTGGGAGTGAGTATAAAACTCACTGAGCTCGGGGAATGAGTATAAAACTCATTAAGCATGGGGAGTGAGTATAAAACCCACTGAGCTCTGGGAGTGAGTATAAAACTCACTGAGCTAGGGGAATGAGTATAAAACTCATTAAGCATGGGGAGTGAGTATAAAACTCACTGAGCGCGGGGAGTAAGTATAAAACTCATTAAGCATGGGGAGTGATGATAAAACACACTGAGCTCTGGGAGTGAGTATAAAACTCACTGAGCTTGGGGAGTGCGTATAAAACCCATTAAGCATGGGGAGTGAGTATAAAACTCACTGAGCTCGGGGAGTAAGTATAAATCTCAGTGAACTCGGGGAGTGAACAGAAAACCCATTAGGCATGGGGAGTGAGTATAAAACTCATTAAGCATTGGGAGTGAGTATAAAACTCACTGAGCTCGGGGAGTGAGTATAAAACACACTGAGCTCGGGGAGTGAGTATAAAACTCATTGAGCTCGAGGAGTGAGTGGAAAACTCACTGAGCTCGGGGAATGAGTAAAAAACTCACTGAGCTCGGGGAGTGAGTAAAAAACTCACTGAGCTCGGGGAGTCAGTATAAAACTCAATGAGCTTGGTGGGTGAATATAAAGCTCACTGAGCACGGGGAGTGAGTAGAAAACGCACTGAGCTCGGGGAATGAGTATAAAACTCACTGAGTTCAGGGAGTGGGTATAAAACTCACTGAGCTCGGGGAATGAGTATAAAACTCAGTGAGTTCAGGGAGTGGGTATAAAATTCACTGAGCTCAGGGAGTGAGTATAAAACTGACTGAGCTCCTGGAGTGAATGTAAAACTCACGGAGCTTGGGGAGTGGGTGTAAAACTCATTGAGCACTGGGAGTAAGTATAAAAGTCACTGAGCTCGGGGAGTGAGTATAAAACTCACTGAGCACAGGGAGTGAGTATAAAACTCATTAAGCATGGGGAGTGAGTATAAAACTGACTGAGCTCCTGGAGTGAATGTAAAACTCACGGAGCTTGGGGAGTGGGTGTAAAACTCATTGAGCACGGGGAGTGAGTATAAAACTCACTGAGCTCTGGGAGTGAGTATAAAACTCATTAAGCATGGGGAGTGAGTATAAAACACACAGAGCTCTGGGAGTGAGTATAAAACTCACTGAGCTCGGGGAGTGAGTATAAAACTCATTAAGCATGGGGAGTGAGTATAAAACTCACTGAGCTCTGGGAGTGAGTATAAAACTCACTGAGCTCTGGGAGTGAATATAAAACTCACTGAGCACTGGGAGTGACTGTAAAACTCACTGAGCTCTGGGAGTGAGTGTGAAACTCACTGAGCTCTGGGAGTGAGTATAAAACTCACTGAGCTCGGGGAGTGAGTATAAAACTCATTAAGCATGGGGAGTGATTATAAAATACACTGAGCATGGAGAGTGAGTATAAAACTCAATAAGTCTGGGGAATGAGTATAAAACACACTGAGCTCGAGGAGTGAATATAAATCTCATTAAGCATGGGGAATGAGTATAAAACACACTGAGCATGGGGAGTGAGTATAAAACTCACTGAGCTCGGGGAGTGAGTATAAAACACATTAAGCATGGGGAGTGTGTATAAAACACACT
>NW_025180212.1:1293-2350 GCF_004010195.1 Chiloscyllium plagiosum | reverse complement strand
GATACATGAGTAGGACACAGATTCTTAGGAATTTAGCGATAGTTTTAGATAGTGAATTTGGATCAGCACAGGCTTGGAGGGCGGAAGGGCCTGTTCCTGGGCTGTTAATCTACTTTGTTCATTGTTTTTCCTTGTGTAGTAATGGACATTAAAGGAGATATTTCAGAATATGCCGCAGAGATCATTTCTGCAGTGTAAGAAAACAAACCCCAAAGAAAACAATCACAATCTATGTTTCAAAATAAAATATCGGCACCAAACTGAGCACAAATCTATATTATTGCACACTGATAGGGGGTAGTCCAGAAGATTTGACAGATATAGGAAAGTGGAAGAATATAAGTTTAATAAGGAAACAAGTATCAGACTAAACGTTAGGGTTAGCTACTTAGATTAAATAGACAGAGTTATTATTAACATGTTTTAAAATATAATTAACAATATGGACGTTGGTGTTGCGGACATTGAGTCAGTGAAACTCGCAACAAAAAGGAAATGGTCAATTCATTATATAGGTACATTGCAACAGTCCTCGACATCAGAAATAGGTGGAAAATCAGGAAAACCAAAGAAGGTTGAGATGGAATTAAAATTACAATCGCCAGTGAAGCGTTCCTGATAAAATAGTTGTAGCCCGGATAGGGGTTCAACTTCATGCTCCGAATATTAACAGAAGCGTGCCTCGCAAAATGTTTCATGCATTCGTTTTTAGTTTCCAAAATCAGGGAACGCTCTGTGAGATTGAAAAATTATGAATTGAAATCCTTCATTAAAAGGGGGAGATACAGAAAGCAGAAGCTACTTGACAGTTAAGTCAGCTTCTGGCATAAGGAGTAAGATAGAAACTATTATCAGGAACGGTCAAGTTAATCAGATGGAATCAATATGACTTTGTAATGGAAAAATCATGTCTGCGGTTCATTGCAGATTTCGAACGAATTCCAGTGTGTGCAGTTGATAAAGCAGTAGCAGTTCATGTAATGTATTTGGATACAGGAGTCATTGAAACATAAAAATATTGACCAGGAGTAGGCTATACACATCACCGAGCTTGTCC
>NW_025180212.1:0-291 GCF_004010195.1 Chiloscyllium plagiosum | reverse complement strand
ACAACATATCAGTGTAAAAGTTAAGGCTGAAGCATTCACAGCAATCTATCGTAAGAAGTGCCAATTGTACGATCCATCTCGGCTTCGTCCAATTATCAGCAATATTACAGATACATGTTTTCAGCCAATTCGCTTCTCTCCACGTGATAACAAGATACTCTGGGAAGCACTGTTTACTCAAACGTTATGTAGCCGTCAAAAATACTGAAGGCTTGAGCGAGGCAATCACTTCCAGTGCAGCTGTAACACTTGCAAAACTCCGACAGTATGTGAAATAGTTGAAAAGTGTGG
>NW_025180211.1:0-2350 GCF_004010195.1 Chiloscyllium plagiosum | reverse complement strand
TTGTAATTGTACCAGCCTCCACTACTTCCTCTGACAGCTCATGTACACAGTGCCTTCTGCGTAAAAAATGTTCCCCTTAGGTCCCTGATATGTTTCCCCTCTCAACGTTAACATATGCCACCTGCTTCTGGACTCCCCCACCACAGGGAAATCACCTTGTCTTTTTACCCTATTGAGGCCCGTCATGATTTTGTGAACCTCTATGAGGTTACCCCTCAGCCACTGACGCTCAGGGATAATACCCTCAACTTATACAGTCTTAACCTCCAGCACAAACCCTCCAACCTTGGCAATATCCTTGTAAACCTTTTCTGAACCCTTTCAAGTTTCACAACATCCTTCTTATAGGAGGGAGTCCAGAATTGCAAACTGTGGCCGAACCAATACCGCAACAAGACCTCCCAACTCCTTTACGCAATTAACTGAGCAACAAAGACAAAAATGACAAACACCTTCTTCACTATCCTATCGAAATATCAGTCCACCTTCAATGATCTATGAAACTGCACTCCATGTCTATTTGTTCAGCAACACCCCAAGTACCTTGCCATTAAGTGTATAAGTCCTGCTCTCTTTTGCCTTTCCAAAATGCAGCACTTCACACTTATCTAAATTAATCTCCATCTGCCACTCCTCAGCCCATTGGCTCATCTGATCAAGATCCCGTTGTCCTCTGAGGTAACCATCTTCACTGTCCTGCACACCTCCAATTTTACTGCCATCTGCAAACTTACTAACCATTCATCCTATGGTCACATCCAAATCATTTATATAAATGACAAAACAATAGTGGACCCAGCACCGTTCCTTGTGGCACACCGTTGGTCACAGTCCTTCAGTCTGAAAAGCAACCCTCCCCCACCACCCTCTGTCTTCTACCTACGAGCCAGTTCTCTACCCAAAGGGTAATTCGACTGCCCCAATACACAAGTTTGACAATATGGCACCAGTCTCAAAAGTCCAACAAGAATCTATTCCTGATGACAACAGGCGGGTCAGTTTGCCACCAGTGCTGTTTACACTTGGAATATACCTGGAGCAGAGCAAGATAAGAGAATTCTGGCAGCAGACTACAAATGTGAGAATTGTTGCAGGAAATACTGAATGGAAGACCTGGTGCACAGTGGAGCTAAATTAGAGAATGGGAGTATGGCACCAGGAAATGGGAGAATTAGCGTAGCGCACCCTTAAATTGTAGAATCGGGCTCGGGCATCAGTAAATGGAAGAATTAGTACAGGGACAAGAGTAAATGGGAGATTTGGTAGGAATCCATAAATGGAAGATTCAGTGCACAGTGCCGTTACATTGGAAAACTGGTGTGAGTGCCAATATATTAGAAAATTGGCGCAGAGCATGTCGAAAATGGGGAATATGGGCCAGGGAATCAACAACATAAGACATATTGCAAGCATCGGTAAATTGGAGATTCAGTTCAGTGCATCACGAAATGAAAACAATTCAGCAGGGCACCCGTACGTGGAAGCTGTGTATCAGGGAATGGCTAAATGGCAGGAACTGATGCAGGGCAACAATAATTGGAGAGTTCATGCAGATGCCATTAATTTCTAAGTGGGAGGACTGGGGCAATTTAACCTCAATGGGTGAGTTGGTGAAATTCCCAAATTAGTGCAGGATTGGGAAATGGGAGAATTGGTGCAGGAAAGCGGAGCACTAATTACAGCCTGAGAGATGTACAGCACGGAAACAGACACTTCAGTCCAACTTGTCCACACCTAAATTTAAGAATTCTGGCAGCTCTCCTCGAAATTTGAGTATCATTGCAAGAACCTACTAAATGTAAAATTGGAATTAAGGTAGCGCACCCTTAAGTGGTAGAATCAGTAAATAGAAGAATCAGCACAGGGTTATGAGTAAATGCAGGCCATCAGATAATGGGTGAATTAGTGCAGTTCAGCACTAAATGGGTGAGTTATGCTGTGTTGCACGAAATGGGAGAATTGGGGCAGGACAATACCTTTAGGGACATTGAGAGTAGGGCACCCCTAAATTGGGTGAGGACATCAGTCAGTGTGAGGATTGGTGTAAGGCAAAACTGATAGTGAACTTGTTCAGTACATCAGGAATTGGGGGAAATGGTGCTAAGCAACACTGAATTGGAGAATTGGTGTGGGCCATCAGTAAATGAGAGACCTGGTGCACAGTGGAGCTAAATTAGGGAATTGGTGCGGGTCATCAGTAAATGGGAGAATTAGAGTTGCACACCCTTAAATGGTAGAATCGGGCTCGGGCATCAGAAAATGGAAGAATTAGTATATGAGAGAATTGGCACACAGCATGTCTAAAATAGCGAATAGGGCCAGGGAATCAATAAAAAGAAGAAATGTTGCA
>NW_025180210.1:0-2350 GCF_004010195.1 Chiloscyllium plagiosum | reverse complement strand
GCCCATGATGTCAGTGGCAAGGTGCGCTCACAGAACAAAATGCAGTGATTAGGAACAAAAGAATCCTTCTCAAGATGGCAGCTGGTGACAAGTGGTGTTCCTCAAGGCTGTGTTGGGACCACAACTGGTCATTTTCTCCATTAGCGATCTAGATAAAATACCTGAGGGCAATGTGTGTCAATTTGCAGACAATGCAAAGACAGAAGGACAGGTAGCATGCGAAGGCGGGGATGCTGCAGAAGGATATGGACATGTAGGGCAGGTTGAATCTGTAGTCAGGAAGATAATTGCAATGATGACATTTATTTTTAGAATACTCGAATATAAAAGCAGGGATGCATTTCCGAGGCTCTATAAGGGTCTAGTCAGACCACATCTGGATTATTGTGCGCACGTTTGGTCCTCAAATTTCAGGAAGGATGCACTGGTCCTGGGGTGTGTTCAGAGGTGATTCACCATTATGTTCCCAGGAATGAAAAACTTGACAGATGAGGAACGTTTGAGGACTCTGGGTCTATACCCACGAAGTTTGGAAGGATAGGAGGAAGTCTAATTGGTACTTACAGAATCGTGAATGGCCTGGACAGAGTGGATGCTGGGAAGGTGTTTCCATTTTTAGTAGAGACTAGAACCGAAAGGCACTGCCTTGGAGAAAAGGGAAGACATTTGAGAAAAGTAATAAGAGACACTTATTCAGACAGGAAGTGGTGAATGGATGGGATTCGTTGACAGATAAGGCTGTGGAAGCCAGGTCTTTGATTATATGTAAGACTGAGATATGTAGCAGCGTAGTTGTCAAGGGGATCAAGTTTTAAGGGAGAAAGCAGGAGAATTGGGTTTAGAAAGATATCTGCCATGAGTTAATGACAGAGCAGACTCACTGCGCTGAATGGTTTAATTTCTGCTCATGGCCTTATGCATCGAATGACTCCATCTGCAGGTTCCCCTCCAAAGAACGTGCCAGGTTGACTTGGGGCATTGTCAGCGAAGATCTGATTGAGTTCTGATCCAGACTTGATCGGCCACATGGTCTATTTCAGCCCTCCGTCCTTTATTTTATCATTCCTCCGAAAAAAAAAGATTAATGCAATGACCAGACTTGTGGCTGGTCCTCTGACGCTTCTCTGAACAGGCAGTTGCTAAAGTTCCAGCATCACTTCCCTGCTCTTATATTCCCACCTACGGTCAAGAACAGAATGTATCTCTAAGCCCTCGAGACCACTTGATCCCTTGTGCAATCACCTTCAAAAATTCGTGAAACCCTACTCCAATTTCACTTTTTGTGATAGGGCGTTGCATTGTGTTGTGGAACACGGTGGCCGGGGATGCAGGTACATAATTCTTTTTCCTTTGTTTCACATTTAGAAAGAATGGTTAAAAAAATGTCATCTTGCCTTCGTTGCTCAGTCCTTTGAGCGTAGGAGTTGGTGCATTATGTTGAAGTTGAATAGGACATTGGGTGAGGCGTCTTCTGGAATACTGCGTCCAATTCTTGTCGCCCAGTAATCGCAAGGAAATTGTTCAGCTAGAGTAGGTTTAGAAGAGGTATACCAGCATATTGCTAGTGGGGAAGGTTTGAGTTATAATTAAAGGCTAGATAGGCTGAGAATATTTTCTCTCGAACACGGGAGCTTGAAAGGTGACCTGATAGAAACATATAGACTATTAAGAGTTCGGATAGAGTTAACTGTAACTGTCTTTTGTCCAAGGAAGTGGACTTTTAGACGAGAGGGCAAATGTTTAAGCTGAAAAGAGAGAGATTTAAAATAAGGCATGAGAGGCTTTTTAAACAGAGGATGGTTCATGTGTGCAATTCATTTCCTGAGGCATGAATGAATGAAAGGAAATTTACAACATTTACAGAATATTTCGATCGATAAATGAATTGGAAAGTTTCAGTGGGATTAAAAAAGCCATTCATTCATGCCCAGTCCATTATTTATTGCCCATAGAGCAGTTCAGAATCAAACACGATTTTTTGGATCTGGAATCGCATCCCAGCCAGACTAGATAAGTATGGCAGTTTTCTTCGCGAACAGGCATTAGTGAATCAGAACTACAACAGCTGATTCAACATCATCATTATACTCTTCAGCTCTAGGTATTTATTGAAATAAAACTCCAGCATCTACCATGCCAGGATTTGAACCCGTGTCCACAGAATTATATCTGGACATTCGTATTAACAATGCAGTAATAATATCACGAGGGCATTATTAAGCCTCAGCAGTTACAGGAGCCGTCAGATGTGACTCTTTTAGTTTGGCATGATGTTCAGCATGAGCTGGTAGGAGTGAAAGGCCTGTTTCCATGCTGTGTGAGTCTATGACTATAAGTCTATGGAAATGGC
>NW_025180209.1:0-2349 GCF_004010195.1 Chiloscyllium plagiosum | reverse complement strand
ATGGCCTACTCCTGCACCTATTGTCTATTGCCATTCTGGTCACTAGATGGGCTGTAGATGTTCTCTTGCTGAGGCCACTCTCTCTCTCGCTGTCCTCCAGACTCACAAACCTGTACGTACAATGGCACTATGTACAAACTGGGGGAAACCTGGACAGACTCCGACTGTATGAGATGTCAATGTTCTTTCAGAGTGATCCAGTGCTGTTCCACGTGAGTCATGGTCTGCTGCTTCACCCCCACCGGGACCTCATTCACAGCACACACACACCATGGGGAGGACAGTCAATGGACAGGAGCACAGTCAGGTCATGGGGAAGGGTCACACTCCAACACCTAACACCTCCTCCCCCACCCTCAGCCCAGGGGGCAATCCCAGTGTAGGGCTGGGAGGTGGGGCTGGGGGTGGGGGGGGGGGAAGGGAGAACCCCAGAAATCAGACAAGGGATGGGGAGAGCAGCAAGGCAGAGGGGTACTGGGGTCAGAGTAAACAGCAAGTGAGGGTGAAAGGTGGAGTATGGGAGCATGGGGCTGAGGGAGGTGGGAGTCATAATGATGGGAAAGACGGTGAGGAGGGAGAGGGAGAGGGGAATGGGAGGGAGGGGTAAAGGTGGGGTGGGGACAGATGTGAAGTGGTCTGGTGCAGTGGATTCTTCAGTGATCACTGGTGGGGATCTGCAGTGAGAGTAGTGTGCCTGGGGAATGTGTCCCTGATTATCAGCCACTATCCTTCTGATCTATTGCTGCTGTATGATCTGCAGGGTCCCCAGGCCTGTAGCCATCCCAGACGACTGTGTTGCAGTTTTCCATCAGGATCAGTGTCGCTACCACGTGCACAAGGTGAACGACAGCTCAGTGGAATGCCCAGTGTTCAGCAGCGTCCTGTAGTAAGCTGATCATCGCTTCAGTTCCTCAGCAGAGAGGCACGTCCCAACACCAGGGGGCAGCATGGCCCTTCTGAAAATATCTGATTGTCAATAAACTAACTGCATCGTGCTCAAACTTTCTCTGCTTCACAGTTCACCACAATGTCTGCATGTTGCGGGAAGGGGCAGAAGAAAATGTGGAGAAGGGGTGAGGGGAAAAGAGGAAGAGTTGGAGACAGAGAAAGGAGAGAGACCCTAGGGTATAGGGAGGGGGGGGACAGAGAGAGCATGGTAGGGGAGTTCCAATACCCCATGTTGGGAATGGTAGGAGCTATATTCCAAACCCCAGGTCTGTTTTTCTATGGAGTTGCTGAGAAGTAATTCCATGATGATTTGGCCTCAGGAGGGGATGAGGTGCAAGGGATAGTGTCCTGGCCTCAGGGCAGGGAGCTCCAGGTTGATGGTCCAGCCCAGGAGCTGAAGGATGGCCAGGTATTCTGTGTGCTAGGCCTGAGCCAGTGAGTAGCAGTAAATCAGAGGCTGTTACGGCTGTAGGAGCAACACAGTCAGGAGAGAGCGTCACACCTCCACCCTCAGCTGAATGACAGGCTCCAGAAGGACATGTGACCCTGTTCTTCACCTCTCTCAAGTGTGTCCAGCTCTGCAGCTAGGGAATTCCCACTAGAGTCTCTGCTGTGGTGGCAAGAGGAAATCAGAGACTGAGAATTCTGTGACAGGAAACTCCCTCCCAAACAGCACTGTGGCACACGGACTGCAGAGGCTCTGAAAGATGCTCAGTGCCACCTTGGGCAATGCCAACTCAGGTGGCAATGTACTGTTCCCCCAGCACATACACACAACAAACTGTGACCATTAGCTCCACACCGTTGTTCCACTGTCTGTCACACCATTATGTCCACTTCAACCAATCCCCAAGGACACCACACCTCAATGAAAGGACAGCTCGATAGCCTTTGGTCATCTTTCAATATTTTCCCTGAAAGACACACAGTCAAACTCCATTTTCCCAACATTCCCTGTATGAAAGATGTCACCCATTCGAGGCAGCAGTACCTGTATTGGTATGATCCCTGGTCATGGGTAAATCCAATCCCATATTGACATCTAGCTAGATAGATCGCATTTAGTTCAGAAAGGTGACCTCTCCCTCCCACAAGGTTTCAGGTTTAGTTTGACCACTCAAACCCCAGCTCATTATCCAAAGGCAGTGTAAAAGAATAAACCAGATTCTTTTACACATCAGGCAAGTTTAATTATTTTGGAAGATGTGAAACAGCTGATCTCATGTCATAGATTAGATTAGATTCGATACCCTCCAGTATGGAAACAGGCCCTTCGGCCTAACAAGTCCACACCGACCCTCCAAAGAATAACTCATCCAGACCCATTCCCCTATCCTATACTGACCCCTGACTAATGCACCTGACATGATGGACAATTTAGCATGGCCGATCCACCTACCA
>NW_025180208.1:1212-2349 GCF_004010195.1 Chiloscyllium plagiosum | reverse complement strand
GTAAATATCTGATACTCTTTCATCTCACTACTCGTTTTAATGGAAGGATTATTAATCAGCTTTATCAATTATAAGAAGTCTAATGAATTTTCACAACAATATTTCAGTTCTCGCCAACATATCGTACAGCCACATTGCAATACAAATTTTCTCATTATTCTTAAATTTGTTTTCAGCTATTTTAAACCATTTTCTTGCGAATAACGAACAGGTTGAACTCCAATATATCGAGCTGTAGATGTGGAATTATGGCTTAGTACATCGATTTACTCAAAAACACATTGCACTCTACAATTTCCCAAACATAGCTAAATTTAATTTCATGGGTGGAAACTTAGTTAGATTGATTTGATTATATTTCACTTCATTGTTCACATTTATTGTAGTTCTTAGTTAGATTGATTTGATTATATTTCACTTCATTGTTCACATTTATTGTAGTTCTTGCTAAATAGCCATGAAATTTCCAATGATTTAATTAAATACCACATGTTTGGAAAAAGGGAATTTGCTTTTAGCTGATCTGTCATCTTTAATACCTTTTCTTCTTTCCCAATTCATGCACATTGTTTTTAAATTTTTAGTTCAATGTATGAAAAAGTGATTTGAAGATACAGAAATGTTAAAGCTTTTATCCGAAATTATTTGTCAATGTACAATATTTCACAAGCGTGTCACATTTCTTCTTTCTACCAAATGTCATGGATTGTACCTTTCACTAAAAAGGATAATCACATTCATTATCTATTCACGTTCTGTCTAATTCTGTCCCAAACATCTAACCACTGATTGCGGTTAAAATTTGACAAATTATAAATTACCTTTCTCTCAAAGAAATACAATGGAAAGAAGAGAGAATTCTTGAATCGCCTGCATTTTTGAATGAAAATATAATTCTGTCTGATAATGACCATTAGTTTTCTATCAACCTAGTTACCTTGTTTTAATCCTGTTTACTGATCTTAATGAATATTTAATCAACATCAAAGTAAGCTACTTTGAAAGCACTGAAACAGTTTTCTTTTTTAGAATTCTAACATTAATTATAAATAAAAACGGAAAGATCTGTAGATGCTGCAGATCAGAAACAAGAACTTGAAATTTCTGGGAATAGTCAGCAGGTCTTGCAGCATTAAT
>NW_025180208.1:0-996 GCF_004010195.1 Chiloscyllium plagiosum | reverse complement strand
GCTTCAACAGTGGAAACTGTGCTGAAGTGAATTGGTTGTGAACAAAAATGTGTTTTGATGAAGGGTCACTGGACCCAAAACATGAACTCTGCTTCTCTCTCCAGATGCTGCCAGACTTGCTGAGCTTTATTCCAGCAATTTCTGATTTTATTTCTGATTTCCAACATGCACATTTCTATGGTTTCTTGCATTGATTGTCTTTCACAATAACGCTAGCATTTCTATATTTCTAACTATTACAATAAGAGTTTAATATTTTTCAGGCTCAAAAGCATTTAAATTTCATGGGTTACTTATGTATTCAAAACAGAATTAACATATGTTTGTTCTTTTCTTCAACAGTGGATCTTGAATTGGTACAAATCACAAATTTGTGGAAATAAGGGACGTTTTCTTCAGCTGAGGAGTCATATTGAATCAAAAATACATTATTTCCAATTTATGACCTTTGCAATGCAGTTTAAGTTTCATTTAGGTAAATGAATAACTGTTGAATCATATGATTTATTGTTAGTCTTCACTGATTCTCCCTTCAACTTCCTGCGAATTATCACACGATTTGTATTTAATCAAGACCATTGTTGTTTAGCTCCAACATTATCATTTTTGTCAGTCCATTACACATAGAAAGTATCTGATTCCATCCCAGTCCAATTATTATCATAAGTATCTGAACAGTTTTCATGAGAGTATTTACAGTAAACATGTGATTATAGTCCTCCCATTCCTGAGTGGGAACATTATGGAAAACTCTTATGGAGCTCCGGTAATGTCTCTACAAGTAAAGACCATTGTTGTTTAGCTCCAACATTATCATTTTTGTCAGTCCATTACACATAGAAAGTATCTGATTCCATCCCAGTCCAATTATTATCATAAGTATCTGAGCAGTTTTCATGAGAGTATCTACAGTAGATATGTGATTAGATTAGATTACTTTACAGTGTGGAAACAGGCCCTAATTCCAACAAGTCCACACCGACCCGCCGAAGCACA
>NW_025180207.1:0-2349 GCF_004010195.1 Chiloscyllium plagiosum | reverse complement strand
GGAATCGGAGGGAAGAATCCCAGTACCTTCCCTAATTGAGGTAATGGCTTAAAAGGGGCGCTCGTTTTTCTGGCAAGTTAGGCTAAGAACATGCCTGGCTTATCACCATGTTCAAACAGCCTTTGTTTTTCAAAAGTAAGTTCCTTCCTGGCTGTCTATGTGAGCGAGGAATTCACTGTAGACAGAAGCGTTGTGACCTTCTGCAGATTAGGCACTGAGGGGCTATCACAGTATTCCGTCTCGGCTGTCCTCAGCTGTGCCTCAAGCCAGCGTTCCTGCTCCCCCTTCTGCCGCTTCCTGAGGAATAACTATTCCCTTGGCATGAGCGTTAGCAGTTTCCCATAGAATGGATGTGTTACTGGTTGAATCTACATTAATGGCTAAGAAAGATCTGAAATCTTTACAGAAATACTCAATGAACTAACTAGCCTTAAGAAAAAAAGGATCCATTCGCCAGCGTCTCGAAACTGTTATACTGCTTCACGGTCAGAAATAGTAGTTTTGCTAATTGTACAGGATGCCACCGAATCTAAAATTGTTGCAGGGATGGAGAAGAGATCAACATTCGTGTGGCATTTATGCAGGTTATAGGAGAAAATAAAATCCCTACTTGTGATGTGGATCTGCCTCCAGACATCCACCAGCTCCAGTTCTGCACAAGAATCAACTAATTGCTTACATTATGACGAGGGTATTGGGTGACCTTTGGACATTCTGTTCACTGTGGGGTCCATAAGACTGTTGAAATCATCTACACTAATGCACCATGAGACAAGAAAACTTAATTTGGAAAATGCATCTACCACGGTTTTAAGAGGTTGCGCCGGGAGGCAATAGCCATTCAAAATACTGTATTCGTTCCCACAATTCAGGGGTTTGGGGACTATGATCCTCCTGTGAATGTCTAATGTAATCTAGTAATTTAATTGGAAGATTCTTCCTATCCAATATGGCTTCTCCCCTACTCCTACTATTAAAAAAACGAGAAATAAACCCGATCAAACCCGCCCTACTGTAATATCAAATGTTCCTTGTCATCAAGGTGTATCTCCTGCAATAGGGCAACATCCACCCTCTCCTTTCTAAGACTAGAAAGTACATTTTTCCTCTTGACTGGACGATGGCTCCGCTTATTGATCCAGGTACACCATTTAAGCACATCATTATCCATCACACACTGTAGCAACATTTGAGCTCTGGAGAGGAAGAACTCGAATTACACATCACTGATCATAGAGCTTAAAAACAACACAAACTAAGACTACTATATCGAACAAGCTCTCAAAACTTTCCAAAACTAAACGCACAAAAAACAAAAAATGAAACAAAATCCAAAGTGCCAATGACACTCCATAGGGAATTTATCCCCTCCCCCTCCCACCACCACGCCCGACCAGTGGGGACGGTTACATACCCCAAAACGTCATCTTCTGCCTGCTACCAATATGACATTCAGGGCAATTAACGACAAAAATCGGGCTTCAACTGCCCTTTGGTCGGTATTTAATCATCGCAACTACCTTTGTAAACCGCCCCAGCTTGAATTGCACCCCAGACACAAGCAAGGAAAGAAAAAGAGTAGTAATACTAATGAAGAAGTTAAAAGTGAGTACTCTACCCATCCCGACTATAATTTAATACTGGTTAATACCAGAAAAATCCAAGAAAATTTCTTTAAGAGAGAAACATGATTATCTAAACATCAATCTTACTTTAAAATGTCACAAAGTTTTCACTTTCTCTGGAGTGTCAGACGAGTGTATGGATCCATTGAAAGCAATATGGAACACCGCTGGGTACATTAAGGAATACTGACTCCCGAGTTCCTTTACTCTTCTCTTGATATCATCAAAATATTTTCTTTCCTGAATCACCGCCGTTGAAAAGTCCTGAACGAACATAATCCTGGAGCCCTCGTGAATAAAAGCAATCAGATCTTTCCCCTGGGTCCTGGAAGATTCCAACAGTCTTTGTTTATCCGCATAACTATGTAACCGCACAAGGACAGGGCGAAGGCGTTGGTCTGAGTCTGACCTCCGCACCGTAACCCGACGAACTGTCCCAGCAAACGGACGATGTGAACATTCTTCATCCTACCCCTGTTCTCGAGGTGGCCGTCATGTTCAGTTAAGGTATGGACCTGGCTTTCAAAGGCGAGGATCCTCTCCTGAAAGGAATCGATCCCGGTCTCTGTCGCTGCAGTTCGCCGCTTGGCATCGTCTGTTCTGTTTCCAAGGCTGTCAAGTTGCTGCTCATGTTTTTGGAGCTCGGCTGAGAGCGGCTCTAGCCACGGCTGAACCCTTCTTCAATCATGGCTTCAATCATTTCACAGAACTTGGTGAACTCAGT
>NW_025180206.1:0-2349 GCF_004010195.1 Chiloscyllium plagiosum | reverse complement strand
TATAAATAATTGCACAGAACATAGGTGCAAGGAAGTTATTGTGTAAAACACTGATTCAGCCTGAACTAGAGCATTATGTCCATTCCAAACACAACATTTACGGAATGACGCATTAGAGAAGGTCCAGAAAAGATTTACGAGAATGGGTTCGGAGGTGACCAGGAATCCCAGTCACAGGGATAGTTCACACGGATGGAAGCTGGGGCTGTTCTGTGTGACGAAGTTTGAGTCAAAAGGAAGTTTGTTGGAAGTTTCTGAATCATGAAGGATCAGGATAGTGTGGACAGAATGGAAGATCCCCATTGGAGGAACAGTGATTAGGAAAGGAAGAAATGGAGTTTGAGGAAAAACAATTGAGCACAGCTACTGACGAGGATCTACAATGCACTGCTTAACACGGTGGATGGGGCTACTTCAATTGTAGCTTTCAAAATGAAACTGGAGAATTAACTGAATAAAAATGCTTACAGGATTGTGGGGGAAGATAGTGGAGGAGGACTGAATGAGTTGCTGTTGCAGTGAGTCAGCAAGACATGCTGCAATGAATGGCCTTCTGCTTTGCTTGTAACTATTCTCTGATTGTATGGAGCTTGATGCAGAATAATAAATCCAATCTAAAGTCAAAGTTTCTGTTGCAGTGTAAGAAGTTACTGATGACGCCTGTTCTCACCAATGGTTGATATTACAGTGCGCACTTAATTAACTGTGGTAGGGCTGCTGGCTGGTCTAGTATAACAGTTTGGCATTATTTTTAACAACAGTTGGATTTGAGATATGATTTGAGATCAAAAGGGTGAAAATTGAAATGTAACATTATCTTAGCAATGGGATATATTACTCAACAAAACAACAGAACAGAAAGATCACTTATTCTTCCAAACTAACTTGACTGCTTCTATGTCATTTATTTCATAAAGTGGTTATGGGGGGATTTACCTTTGTTAAAGGGTATAGAATATAACAAGATGAATAACACGCGTTGCTCACTATATTCCCAGTTGATAAGTTGTGCTCTTCTCGTTCTTGCTGACAGTTGTCATACTATGGAGCAATCAGCATTGGGAATCCACCACAGAGTTTCACCGTCATCTTTGACACAGGCTCATCCAACCTCTGGGTTCCTTCAGTTTACTGCTCCGAACAGTCATGCAGTGAGTAAATGTTACTGCCGATTTAAACATGTTTCTCTACATGACCACTCTTCTTGTTGAATTCAGCTGTAGAACAAGATTGAAAGAGAATGACATTTCTTGAGTATTTGTAGCTTAGCTATGAGCTTTGTAAACCATCAAAAGGCTTAGAAAGAAATTTATTCGAATGCTAATTTCTTGATGGTTTTAGCAACGGCTTCCTCTGGAAATGGACAAACATTTGAGTGAACCTACTCTAAAAACTTAACATTAACTTAAAATAATTACCAGTTTGTACTCCAAGGTAAGAGGTCTTGCTGCTTTCATATATCTTCACTTCATGTGGGACGGAAACTCCAAGGTTGATTCCACATGAGAAATTGCTGGCCATGGAAAGTACGTCTATCACACAGAGGTCTAACATATGTGGAACGGCTGAGGATACTGGGATTGTATTCGTTGGAGTTTAGAAGATTAAGGGGAGACTTAATAGAGACGTACAAAATAATACATGGCTTGGAAAAGGTGGATGCTAGGAAATTGTTTCAGTTAAACGAGGAGACTCGGACCCGTGGACACAGCCTTAGAATTAGAGGGGGTCATTTCAGAACAGAAATGCGGAGGCATTTCTTCAGCCAGAGAGTGGTGGGCCTGTGGAATTCATTGCCACAGAGTGCAGTGGAAGCCGGGACGCTAAATGTCTTCAAGGCTGAGATTGATAGATTCTTGTTGTCTGGAGGAATTAAGGGCTACGGGGAGAACGCTGGTAAGTGGAGCTGAAATGCGCATCAGCCATGATTGAATGGCGGCGTGGACTCGATGGGCCGAATGGCCTTACTTCCACTCCAATGTCTTATGGTCTTATGGTCTTAAAAACTTTCAGTCTTTCAAATTCATGTTGGTCTCTGTAATGTCAGTGTCATTCCCGCCTTCAGGACCACAGCTCCACTGGTTAATTCCCTCGGAATCCCATCAAATTTCTTTTTAAGTAATTGATCAGTTTGATGACTGTCACCCTCGTAGGCAGCAACTGCCAGGTCAGTACCACTTGCAGAAAGAAAAGTACCTCCTGATGTCCTTTTGCATCTCTTGCTCAAATCCCTCAATCCTGCCCCTTATCTGATTAGCTGATGGCAAAAGCTTTGCTCGAATTACTTGTCTAAAACATCACAAGAAATTCTAATCTTCTTCAGTTACTCATACAGTCACAGAGATGTAC
>NW_025180205.1:0-2349 GCF_004010195.1 Chiloscyllium plagiosum | reverse complement strand
TACCCAGTGTGAACCCGCTGGTGTCTCAGCAGGCGGGATAAATCACTGAATCCCTTTTCCCACACTGAGCATCTGAATGGCTTCTCCCCTGTGTGGGCTCGCTGGTGTCTCAGCAGATCAGAAGACTGAGTGAATCCTTTCCCGCACACGGAGCAGGTGAATCACCTCTGCCCCGTGGGAATGCACTGGTGTCTCTGCAGGAGAAAGATTTGAATGAAGCCTTTCTCTCACACAGAGCAGATCTCGGTCATCTATGCACTCTCTGGTGCCTCATCAGTTTGCAAGTGCGAGTAAATCCCTTCCCATACATGGGGTAGGTGACCAACCTCTCCCCAGTGTGACTGTGTGAGTGAGTGTCCCGCTGAGAGGGGTAAGTGAATTCCTTCCCACAGTCCACACGTTTACATACCCTCACCCTGGTCCCGTCAGAATGGTGTCTTCCCAGATCACATGACCAGTTAAATCCTTAACCACATGCACAACACAAATGGTTTCTCTGGGCTGGAAATGCTGTTTTCCCCTTCCATGTTATGTATAATGCTTAGGACCTGCGGAATTGGGTGTGTTAAATGTGATGTTAAAGCTGAGTTTCCCATCTGTGAACTTTCTCTCTGTAAAACAAGTTTATCTCCTTCATTACTACAGCTCCCAACACCAGCTCTCCCTTCAGTTCTCCTGAAATTCTAAATTTGGACTAATGTAATAATGTGGCTTTCTCTCACTTGTTTCTGAAAGTAAATTCGGATGATTTGGATAACTGGACTTTTACTAGCCAAACTTGTTCCTACGCTATCATTTGCAACTTTTAACCTATGGGAAATGTGTTACCAGCTTCAATGACCGTTATAATGCTCTGACCATGGCTATGGAGTCAGTATAAGTCAATTCTAACAATTATCAATAGCTTGTATCTAAACAGGATGCCCCCACAACAGTAGGTGCTCTGACACTCAATGTCTGTAAGTTCTTTTTCTTATAGCCCCGCATGTGTCCAGCAATCTGGCAATACAATTGAAGATATTTTATATAGTAACCTTACAGTCTCAATTGTGACGTCTTTCCAAACATTGCCCTGATATTTCCCTAGAGGGCCTTAGAGGGCTCAGAATGAAATGTTCACAGAATTGTTATGGTGCAAAAGGAGGCTGATTGGCTCATCGGCTCTCCAAAGGATCACCTCACTGAATGGCATTCTTCTACCTTTACCCCATAAATCTTCCCATTCGTCCTCTTCCAGTAACTGTTCAATTCTATTCTCTTCATTGTACCTGGTTCCACTACACTCTTTGGCAGTGCATTCCTGACCATAAACTTCCTCTGCATGAAAACGTTTTGTCCCATGTCACATGTGCTTCCTTTATCAATCCCTTTACATCAGTGCCTCATCATTATTGATTCTTTCATGAATGTGAACAGTTTGTCCCAATCAACACTCACTGGATCCCTCTTGGAGATATCTGTACCCACCATCCCCCGGGATGGTGAATATCATCTCCCCCAGTCACAGGAGACCAGTGAGAGACCATTCAGGTACTCTCACTGTGGGACTGGGTTCAGAACACCATCCAGCCTCTCTGTACTCCAGCGAATACACACTGAGGAGAGGCCATTCACCTGCTCTGAGTGTGGAAAGCAATTCACTCAACTATCCAGCTTGATGAAAAACACCAGCAAGTTCACAAGTAACCACAGCAATTGGATTTATTTTGTTTGTTCATGGGATCACAGCATCACCTGCTGGGGCAGCATTTGTCATCCATTCTAACTGCCTAGAAGACGGTTTAGAGTCAACCCCATTATTCAGGGTCTGGATTCACATGTCGACTGGACCAGGTCAGAATTAACACTGTTTCCAAGACCCAATGAAGAGTTGGTTTCTGGCCTATTATTTCTGAAATAATAATGAATAATGTTTGCCTTTGAATTAAAAGTGAAAGACCAAAATGAATTTATTCTGATTGAACACGTCCTCCTGTTTTCTCAGTTGTTATTGACAATCTCATTCCCCTCGCACCAGAACCTGTTCCAGTGTTACAGAAAAGGCAGAATGGTCAGCTGCAGCTGGTCACCTGACTGATCACTGGACCCAAAGTTTCATTCTCCACAGATGCTGCCAGATCTGCTGACTTTTTCCAGCAATGTCTGTTTTTGTTTCTGATTTCCCAGCATTTTAGTTTAGTTTTTCAGTATTGATCTTGTCTGTTGCAGAAGAGTTTATTGATGAGTTCAGAGAGTTTTGAAAATTGTAAGTTAGGCCACAAATCAGCCATGATCTAATTGAATGGCAGAGGAGAGTTGAGAGTTGAATGGCCTCCCCCTGTTCCAATGAAGGTTGTCCATCTGCAGCTT
>NW_025180204.1:1946-2349 GCF_004010195.1 Chiloscyllium plagiosum | reverse complement strand
TAATATAGGCCGGACGGTCTAGTTAATTTTGGTAGGGGGAGGTGGTTACCTTATTCTATTTGACCTCTGTCTCGAGGAGAGGGGTTGTTTTCCCTTGTTATTTTGTATTATTATATTTAATTATTACTTTTTGCGTTAGCACTTTTATATTTATATATGTTTATATATGGTATTAACATTACCAAATATATCCAGGTGTTGGTGTGGGTGGGGGCATGGGGGCAGTGTGCTCACTGTTAACTCTAGCCTGGTAGTATATTTGAATTTTTCTTCATCCTATTGAGGAGCACCTGGGTCAAGGGTGGGCACTGGTTGGGAGAGGATACGATGGACTTTTGGAAAGGAAGTAATACCCCCTGGGAACAAGGGGGAGAATCTCCATTTAAATACGTTTTATTTTTTT
>NW_025180204.1:0-1932 GCF_004010195.1 Chiloscyllium plagiosum | reverse complement strand
TAATTCCCCCTGGGAACAAGGGGGAGAATCTCCATTTAAATACGTTTTATATTTTTTTATCTCGAAATAGTGTTTTATTATACTGTTGTGAGTGTATTAAAGAAACTTTATTTTGTGAATTTTATATGCTCTATGCATGGGATATTCTGGAAAGGGTTTCCCCTCCCGAGGGGTCTCAGATTTACCCAAACGATTATGGTTGAGAAGTCGGTTAAGTGGTGCACCTGGAATGTCAAGGGGTGTAATTCGCCAGTCAAAAGGAAGAAAATGTTATCAAATCTCAAGGAAGAAAAGTTGACAAAGCTCTCCTACAGGAGACACACTTACTGGGTAAAGAACACCTGAAAGTACAACAGTTTTGGATTTGATCAGGCCTTTTTTTCTTCTTTAACTCAAAAAAGGGGAGTTGTTATTGTTATTCGGAAGAATTTCCCTTTCAAACTCCTAAATCAGACAAAAGACGAATCTGGACGATATATTCTGATTAAAGCCCTTATAAATGGTGAGGAATATGGGATTTTAAAGTTGTATTGCCCCCCAGCACATCCTTTTAAATTTATAACGGAAGCCTTCTCAAAATTGATGGCTCTTGATGGCGAGGAACAATGAGACATTCCCTCCGTATCGGCGCTTGGACCACTTCTGGATGAAAGACAGTAAATTTGTAAGGTACTTCTCTGAAGAATTTAAAACTTTTTTAGAAATTAATTTAGGTGCAGCTATCAACCCATCAATGATGTGGGAGACCATCAAAGCTTACGTGCGAGGTTTGATCATCTCATACTCAGCGACCCAGAAGAAATTAATCAAGAACAACAGCGTCTGCTCGAAGTTCGCTTAAAAGTGGCTGAAACAGCATACCTTGATAAACCATCTATTATCAAATTGCAAAGCATTACGGCCCTTAGGACAGCTCTAAACACCATGCTTATCCAAACGGCTAAGAGGGAAAAAGTATTTGCAAAACAAAGGTTACATGAATTTGGCGATAAACCGGGTAGATATTTAACATTTCTTGCAAAGAAAAAGAAGGGCCCTCAAACTATCATGTCTATCAAGGAAAGTACGGGTAATTTGACTCATGATCCTAAAAGGATGAACGCAATCTTTAGAAAATTTTATTCTGATTTGTATAAATCGCAGGATTGTGAGGATAGGACTAAGAGGATGCAATCATTTTTTTTTTAAATTTGACCATTCCGGAACTAACTCCGGAACTAACTCCGGAACAGGTATCGGTCTTGAATGCTCCCCTAACAATCCAAGAAATACTTGACGCAATCAGGCAACTTCAGAGCGGTAAGGCACCTGGCCCAGATGGCTTTCAAGCTGAATTCTATAAAGAATTTACAGGAATATTGGCTGGTCCACTTATGGACATGTATAACTACGCATACAGTCAGGGCTTTCTCCCGCCTTCATTGAAAGAGGCAAATATCCCTCTTATCCTTAAAGAAGGAAAGGGCCCAGAAGATTGCACGTCATACAGACCAATATCCTTGCTAAATGTAGATTTTGAAATCCTTTCTAAAATGTTAGCATTGAGGCTAGAAAGGGTATTACCACATATCATAAAGGAGGATCAGACGGGATTTATTAAGGGCTGTAGACCATCTAATAATATTAGAAGGGCTTTGAATATGATTCAAGCCTGCCATCAGGGAAAGATACCAGGAGTAGTAGTCTCATTAGACGCGGAAAAGAATTCAATAGGGTTGAATGGTCATATTTGTTTTACACATTGGAGAGGTTTGGCGTTGAAAAGGTGATAACCAAGTGGGTCTCAACATTGTATAGTGATCCCAAACCAGTTGTGGTTACCAATGCATTGGGTTCGGATAGCTTCAGTGTGGGTAGGGGCTGCCGTCAGTGGTGTCCTCTCTCGCCATTGTTATTTATGCTAATAATTGAGCCACTAGCAGAAGCTATACT
>NW_025180203.1:0-2349 GCF_004010195.1 Chiloscyllium plagiosum | reverse complement strand
GAGTTTATGCAACAAGACTCACAGAATCCGAAATAAAAAAGGAAATCATTGGAAGAACATGGAACATTTTGGATACACGAGTGAGAATATAAAATGAGAATTTGGAGGACAATATGCCTGTGTTGGTTCTTGCAATCACAGGATGATCAGGGAAAATTGGGATTTGCTGGGATATGCAAAGCAGGAGGGAGGAAGACATTTGGACAAAGTAAAGGTATGGAGTTTATAATCTAGTCTCCAGCCGATATGGTGCTTGTTACAAAAGTCCAGATATAACAACCAAATAAATGACTGTTTCACCAAACATGAACTGAGGCAGGGATATACGAGCTGTTTTGCAGATGGAAACAATTCTTCATGATGATGTAAATATCATTTTGAATTTATCACACCCTTCAATATGAAGCCACAAGCGAACAGGGTTCATCCAGAGTTAGTTCACAGTGAGCTCCATGGAGACAGTGAGAGCCACAAAACATTTCCATGGAATTACAAGATGTCGCCTCATTTTCCATATCCGACCCCATTCCCAAGCTTCGGATCACATCTGCCACCAAGCCCTCTAATTCCCAACGACTTTCCCAAAGATTGTGTATAGAAATGAATAATGAAATGGAGTGATATCAGTCTCAGGGGAGGGCAGCCAGTGTGAATGGTCAAAGTAAATTATCGATGAAAATATGTTTGTAATGAAAAGGCAGTTTTTTTGCTGTTTACACATCACATTATTTAGTCTTTATAACAGGAACTTTTGTTTTTTCACTTTTTCCAGATGTATATATCAGAAACTTTAGTGTGGACGAATGGACAGGAGCCAGTCATTGATTTTTCCACTCTGGCCTGCAGTGAACAGTGATAATTCCCTTAGGTCATGTTTTTTATCTGTGCCTGGTTCACTCACTGAGAATGGATTGCTTCAGATGACTGCCCTCTTTTGCTTCGGATGAATTTTCTTTTTATGCATAATTAATTCCTTTTTCGGTTTTGCTTTTATTGTTCCACTTTCTGCTAATTGTTGCTCATTGCTGACAGCACTTTACACTGGCTTTACACCTCCAATCTCATTCACTTTGCCCCTCAGATGGAGTCATTCCTTGCCCATTAGGAAAGGAGTGTTATCATGTTGCTGCTCCTCCTTCTCCTTTGGGTCCATTCCTCACGTGGACTCCTCATTCTGTTCTCTGCTGCACCTAATGTTGACTCCCAGCTACATGCATCAATTAAATTATTTTTATCAGTGGATATTTCACTGCATACTTTAACTGGTCTCTGAGACTATTCTGCATCACCACATAAATAAATGCATTTATGCAGCAACTTAAGACTCGCAGCATAAATGTGATTAGTTCAAAGAGATAAAAATCATCCAAATAATAACCAACATTGAAGAAATATAAAATATACACCAACCAGAGAAGTATGAAGCTGACAGATACAACAAAGAGGAAAGTCACAGATTTCTTTCTGCTCTCTATCTCGGGGTCATTCTCTATTTTTCTTTGATTCCTCAGTCCCTTACATGCCTTAACTGCCTGAAAAATGTGTCTCATACTTCCATAAAAATGTTTTGTGGCTCTCACTGTCTCCATAGAGCTCACTGTGAAGTGACTCTGGATGAGCCCTGTTTGCTTGTGGCTTCATATTGAGGGGTGTGATAAATTCAAAATGATATTTACATCATCATGAAGAATTGCTTCCATCTGCAAAATAACTCCTAAACCTCTGCCTCAGTTCATATTTGGTGAAACAGTCATTTATTTGATTGTTATATCTAGACCTTTGTAACAAGCACCATATCGACTGGAGACCAGATTATAAACTCCATACCTTTACTTTGTCCAAATGTCTTCCTCCCTCCTGCTTTGTGTATCCCAGCAAATCCCAATATTCCTTGATCATCCTGTGATTAAAGGCCAACACAGGCATATTGTCCTCCAAATTCTCAATTTTAAATTCTCACTCATGTATTCAGGATGTTCAGAAAGAGAATAAAAGTGAATGGGAGAAGTGGTGTTAAAACTGTTTCAATACATCGATAACTCAGCCAATGAGCATCATTATAATATCTGTAGGTGGTGTAACAGTACCACGGAACATTGTTAATGATCATTTCGGCTTCAAATCAAAAATAGTTGGGAATATTCTTTAAAGAAAGGAAAATTCAGATTATTGCTAGAACCCTCATTACAGTTTTCTCTGTGCAATACTGAGATGTCATCTGATGAATACAAATAGCAACAAATCGATCAAAAGAAAAAGTGACAGTGAACCAAACAGAACAATCAACTGTCAAGCGGCTCAGGTCATAGATGGCGTTACAAACAAGAGTCATGTCCAGAAGGCACCATG
>NW_025180202.1:0-2349 GCF_004010195.1 Chiloscyllium plagiosum | reverse complement strand
GTAATTGTCAACAAAGGTGCTGATTTCATATTTCACTGTGACTTATCTACCACTTGGCATGTATGACATATACAACAAAAATTACCCACGTCTTTGTGTATTCCAGGATTTTAGAAATGCTTCTGTACGTTAGCTGAGTCTTCCGTACTTCTCGGTGACCACCTACGGTTGGTCATGTGCTACCCGTAACACTGTATGCTACCGCTAACACAATCTGGTGCACATCGGCCCATTTCTGTGATTAGCTGTTGTGGTCTCCATTTTACTTTTAGGATTCTATCTTTATATTGATAATGTTCGACAATATATTCTGATTCATTTTCTCAGTGTTTGTGTGTGTGTATGTGTATATATATATATGTCTTGTCCGTCCCCCAGGACTAAACATCTCTGCCTGACTCTCTGCCTGTTCAGGACAAGGTGTCAGTTAACTGAACATCAACTCCTTTTTCTTTTTCTTTTGTTTACCTTTACTGCTGTAACTTATGACAGTGGGACCTTGTTACTGCACAGTCTGGAAAAAGTCCTCGGTATTTTTATTTTAACTGACCAGTTTCCTAGTCTTCCATTGGCTTCTCCACCACAAGGGATGCTTCTTCCAACTTAGTCGTTCCCAAGAAATAACTGTATTCCTGGAAATAACACTCTGTTACTCACTGTCACTGCTACTTCCCCAAAATTGATTTGGCATTCCAACCTAATGGTTCACAAGGGAACACTTAATTTCTGTCCCCATTCCACAAATTATCACGCTCTTGAGTACCATGTCAGGAAGAGTGAAAATACTTCTATCACTTACTATTAGAGGCTGGGAGAATGTGAGGACTTCAGATGCTGGAGATCAGAGTTGGAAAGTGTGGGGCTGGGAAAGCAGGGGGAAGTGGGCTAAGAAATAAATAGGAGGATGGAGGTGGAGCTCGGTGGGAGGTAGCTTGAAAGGCGATATGTAGATGCAGGTGGGTCTGATGGTGATAGGTCGGAGAGGAGGATGAAGTGGACAGGTGGTAGGACAGCTGGAACCCTCAAAATATACTGCATCAACGTTGACTTCACCAATTTCCAAATCTCCCCTGCCCCAACCTCATTCCCGATCCAACCTTTCAAATCAGCCCCACCCTCTTGAATTATCTTAATTGTCCATCTTCCCACCTATCCATTCCACTCTCCCCTCCGACATATCACTGTCACTCCCACTACAACTTCCAATTGCCTTCCCGGCGACCCTCCCGCCAACCCAGCTCCTACCCTCCTATTTATTTTTCTGCCCTCTTGTCCCCCACAACATTCCTGATGATGGGTTTATGCCTGATATGTCGATTGTCCTGCTCTTCGGATGCTGCCTGATCTGCTGTGCTTTTCCTGCGCCTCACTTCTCAACTGTTAGAGACTGAGCAGTTCCCGTATCTCGCAAATTGTAACCTCTTGCCCTCCCCATCCACCTCCCTTCGTTCTTTCTGAGTAAACTTTATCCACAGATACGAATTCTTTATAGAGATCAGGCACTGCCTCCATACCAAGCCCCTGCCACGGCTGTGCACTCTTCTGCAGCTCCTCAGCTCCACTTGGGGTCTCCTTTACCAGTTTCACTAATGCCACTGGCTTAGCCTCTTTTACCTCACCTTTTCCCAAAGTGCCTTCCTTCAATGCCCAGCATGGTGTGTCCCAGCTTATTGTAGTGAAAACACCTTTTCCCAGTGCCCTTCTTAGACCATCAGCACCGTAAGTTTATGTGTTCCACTCAGTTTTAGTGAGAACACCTGAAACCTTTCACCACCTTTCAACCCCCTTGGACTTCTTTTTTCACCTGAAGTAAAGTATTGCCATGTGTGCTTTACTCTATGTTTTCCACAGGAGGATCTCCCCTTCTCCCAATTTCTAACCCTCACAGGATGAAAATCCTCCCTGAAGCTAAATTTCATCTCATGCAACAATGCGCATTTTCCTGCCATTTCTGCTGCGCTTCTCGCTTCTTGAACTTTCTATTCATTCACATGAATTCTTACCATCTCTGAAAGTGAGTTCTTAATCACCTCTCGCAGAATAATCTCGCTTCGTGCCTCACAGGGCTTATCCATATTTAAAACCTGCACCCATCTGTCAAAATGACTATGTTTAATTCTTTGAATCTCAACATAAGTCTGGTCTTGTTCCATCTCTATATTTCTGAACTTCCGCCTATATGCTTCTAATACCAAATCATAAGCACTCAGAACAGCGTGTTTGTCATCTGCATAATCTTTTGATCCCTCATCTGATAGCGCTGCACATGTCGCGCCAGTTGTGCACACCAGCTTAGTCTGAACTGGCATTACCCATAAGTTCACTGGACATACCATCTGCCGAGTCAAT
>NW_025180201.1:0-2349 GCF_004010195.1 Chiloscyllium plagiosum | reverse complement strand
CTCTGCCAACTGTACCATGTGATCGTTCCATGAATCACTAAAGATCACTACATCATCCGGACAGACTGCACAGTTTGTTAACTCACCTTTCCAATGTCTGTTCCTGAGTCTTTGGGATGTGGTGGGTGCTTTCTTCATTCCAAAGGACATCACTTTGAATTGATGTAGCCCATGTGGGGTTACAAACGCAGACATTTATTTCACTGTCACTGATAAAGGTACCTGCCAATACCACGCAGTAAGTCTAACTTTGTGATGTAACTGGTTTGCCCAACTTTCTCTATACTGTCCTCCAATCTTGGTTCTGGGTTCGAGTCTGATTTTGTTATGGCGTTGACCTTCCAATAATCCACACAGAATTGTTGAGTCCCGTCGGGTTTGGGAAGTTAGGCGATTGGTGAACTCCACTCACCTGTCTTTGAAAGGATTAAGTCTGTAGGGGTGTTGTTTTATCGGAACAGCATTCCCTACATCTACCTCATGTACAATAGCATTAGTCCTCCCCATCTTATTCCTGCATATGTCCTCACACTGCTGCAACAAGCCTTTCAGCTGGGTTCTTTGCTCCTGAGACACAGCTCACTAACCTATCCCACTCTTCAAAGACTCCCTCATTCTTTAATGTAATTTGAGCCACATCAAACTCCCCGACATCTGGATTGGATTCCGCACTCTGTGGGACAGTAACTAACACCTGCTCCTCCATTTCCTTCTCTCTATTATCATAAGGTTTCAACATCTTCACATGACAGACCCCTCAGCTTTTGCTCAATTTGATCAGGACCGTTAAACCTTGCTTTGGGAAGGATCTCTGATCACTCATGACAATATTAATAAGTCATCCCAACGGGAAAACATCCAAATAACAGAATGTTCACTGACACCTGCTTCATTCTACACTGTGGCCTCTTCAGGTGCTGTTTCGCTAACTCACCAACCTGATTTCCTCTCTCCCTCACCTCCGATACGTAATCCAAGTGCGAGATCTCGATTTTGAAATTAATTAAAGAGAATCTGACAGGAGCAAAGGCCCTGTCACATCACATCCAAATATAAACACAAAGGATTTAATCTGAGTAGATTCATTTGGGGCAACTCTAATGGAGAACAATACAAATGGGATACCTTTATCCCAATCATTCGGGTCATCCTGACAGGATGGTCTTCCCACGATCTTCAGGGTGTGATGCCACCTTTCTACAGCTCCCTGGGATTCAGGGGGATACACACTTGATTTAAAATGCTGTCTGCCGAAGCTGTCAATAACTTCCTTAAGCAGCCTGAGAGACAAAAAAAAAACCCGCAGATGCTGGAATCCAAAACAGACAGGCAGGAGGCTGGAAGGACACAGCAAGCCAGGCAACATCAGCAGGAGGAGAGTCAATGTTCCAGATATAACTCTTCTTCAGGACTCGGAGTCAGTGTGGGAGGAGCTGCAGATAAGTGGTGAAGATAGGTAGAGGGTATGAGCTGGTTTTGTCAATGGGAGGAATGAATCGGTTGGGGGCAGGGAGCATTGGAAGGGAGGGGTGAGGCTGGGAAGGGATTTGGGGGATGAGCAGGGAGGTTATTTGAAGTTGGAGAACTCAATATTGAGTCCTCCAGGCTGTAGGCTGCCGAGGTGGAAGATGAGGTGTTGTTCCTCCAATTTGCACAGTGGTTCATTGCCACAATGGAAGAGGTCATGTTTGAAAGGGAGTGGTTGTGGGAATTGAAATGGGTGGTGACTGGGAGGTCCGGTCGGCCTCTGCGGGCCCGGCTGTGATGCTCGTTGAACAGAATGCCTAAGTTTACATTCGGTCACCCCGATGTAGAGAAGACCACATCGGGAGCACCTGATGCAGTAAACTAGTCTGGAAGAGAGGCAGGTGAATCTTTGTCTCACCTGGAAGGAGTGTTTGTGGCCCTGGATGGAGGTGAGGGGGCTGGTGTGCCAACTGGTTTGGCATCTTTTCTGGTTGCAGGAGAAGGTACCTGGGGGTTCAGGGGGGTCGGTGGGGAGAGTGTGCTCAAACCAAGGATTGTTGAAGTGAGAGATCCTTGTGGAAGGCAGAGAGGGGTGGGGGAGGGGAAGATGTGCTTGTGGTGGGGTCTAGGTGGAGTTGGCGGAACTGTTTAAGGATGATGTGTTAGATGCGGAGACTGGTGGGTGAGGACAAGGGGACTCTGTCTTTATTGCAATAGGGGGTGTTTGGACCAGTGGAACAGGGAATGGAGATGGTGTGGAGGAGCACTCTCTGGATAACGAAGGGAGGAAAATCACTTTGTTCAAAATATGTGGATATCTGGGATGCTCGCGTGCGGAATGTCTCCTCATCAGAGCACGTGCTGCAGATGCAGAGGAATTTG
>NW_025180200.1:0-2349 GCF_004010195.1 Chiloscyllium plagiosum | reverse complement strand
CACACCCACACACAGACAGACACATTACAAAAATGGAAGAACTCTACAAATTCAACACCAAGGTTTTGTTTGATTCTGTCTGTTGTGTTCCGATTCCCCGTGAGATTGCTGGTTTTGAACGTCGAATGGACAGTCGTCCTCAACCCATGTGCCATGTCTTGCTCCCAAACACAACGTCTGAGGGTAATCCGTAGTGTGAAACAGGAGCCTCTCAGTGTCGGAGGGAGGTGAGTCTTGAGCCTGACCCCGGTGTGTGAATGTCCTGTGTTCATCTGACATCCAGCGGCTCATTAATGGTGCTTTAATATTTGAAAATGCCAATATATTTGTTCATCCTGTGTGTGTGTGTGTATGTACATGCATACCACCAGGGCCCTGTATTATTGCGTCAAATATGACTTTACTCCAGGGCTGATTAAATATTCAACAATATATCCCAGATCCTTGTTCACAAATCACAGAAAGCCGGTGTGATGGTGTCACCAAATTTGACAGCCTGTATTCCCGATGAAGAGCTTTTGCCCGAAACGTTGATTTTACTGCTCCTCGGATGCTGCCTGAACTGCTGTGCTTTTTCAGCACCACTCTCATCTAGACTTTTGAGTCATTTTCCGCTCTCCTGTGCTGACAGAATTCCAGATCCATAACTGAAGCCTTCTGAGTTCCTGTCGCCCTGCCATGTCCCCCGCACGTTAACATTGCATCATTTTGTCTGTATTCTCCCTCCTCAGTCTAACAGCCAAACACCATGGCTTCCCATCTCACTGTATTCCATTTGCAGGAGGCTGAGAGATGATCCTGTACAAATTGTGAGGGACTGTTTTAATCTGCAAAGCTCAAATGAAGGATTTCGAAGATGTCAGTCATCTTAGGTATGTCCACTGCAGCCATTTCATGTTAGCCAAGCACTGACAATTACTTTATAATGAGGGAGAGACAAGAAAGAGGAGGAAATTGGGGAGTACATGTGTATCTGAGTGCAGTATAGATTCACCAGAATGATAGCTGGACAGCAAGGGGTCACTGGGGAGGGAGGGAAATGACCCAAACCCAGGGGTGTGTCCCTGGGATTTAGAAGGGTCAGAGGGAATGAAAGTTTTTGAGACAATAATGGAAGCTGCTGGGATAGATAGAGAGAAAGGTTTCTTGCTGCTTTTGGGTCTAGGATTAGAATCATTGTTTAAAATTCTCACAAAACTCTGAAACCGTTTCAAGATTGAAATGAAGGAACAAGCCTCCCATTTATCTGTGTGATATTGCACAGACTGTGGGAAAGTGAGGACTGCAGATGCTGGAGATCAGAGTTAAGAGTGTGGTGCTGGAAAAGCACAGCAGGTCATGCAGCATCCGAGGAGCAGGAGAATCGATGGTTCAGGCAAGAGCCCTTCGTCAGGAATGCACAGACTATGTTTTACTCGCTCACTCACTGAACCTGTTCAAACCCCTTCCCAGCCTTTCTGTGTCCTCCTTGCATTTTACTCTCCCACATCACTTTGTGTTATCAGCAAACGGAACACAGGAGCCCATCATCTCAGTTATTCCACGAGACTGTGTCTAGTGGCAATTTGTGCATCATCTGCACATTCCGATCACATGTCCTGTTTAATGAAGGGCGATACAGAATAAAGTTCCATGCCGCATTAATGACTCCCATGACTGTTAGTTCACGGGGGGAGCTCTCGATGAAGTCACAGTCAAATATTTGAAGGACAGACATTCCCCAAGCAGAGACACAGAGTTACACTCACTTTAAACTGTCTCCATCACATACCCCCACACACAGGCACACACATATACACACACAATGAGACAGTCCCGAACTCTCGCCCATGATACAACGGGGTCAATATATCACTGGCTCCATGTTCTTAAAAGTTACAGAACTCTTTCTCAAATTCAACACCAAGTTCTTTGTTTGATTCTGTCTGTTCTGTTGTCGTTCTGAGCTAGATTCCTGGTTCTGAACATCCACATGAACAGACTTCCTGATTCCATGGACCATGTTCTGCTCCCAAACACGGTGTTGGATATCATTCTGGTGTGTGACACAGGAGCCCCTCAGTGTCACGGGGAAGGTGAATCTCTCTCAAGTACAAACTCTCTCTTTGTCTCATGCACAATCTCACTGTTTTTCCCCTGCTCCCTCATTTAAAATCTCCCAACCTGTTTCTCCACCCCATATACAATCTCACTATCTCCCTCTCTCTCAGCATCTGCCTTGTACATAATGTGTGTATCTCTTCTGTCATTCACAATCTATCTCTCTCTCTCTTTCCATTCCCACTCCCCATCACACAATCCACCCCATTCCCATTCCTCCTCCCTATTTCCATTCCCCCTTCCCCATTC
>NW_025180199.1:0-2348 GCF_004010195.1 Chiloscyllium plagiosum | reverse complement strand
TCCTGCACCTATTGTCTATTGTCTATTAATTCATATTATCCCACTGTGTGGACTGTTCTTCAGGGAACCATGGCTGCATGCGGTGTAAATTCACCCTTCTAAATGTTACATGTTTTGGTGGAAACTTTCATGACTGGTATCCTGGATTCCGTCTGCTGTGCACCATTTGACTGTTTCTATTTAAGCTAGAAACTGGCAAGTTACAGTTTTACAATTTACATCACAATATTTTGTGACGACTGGGTTGATCTTTATTGCTGTTGTAGCAACAATGCAGATTGCTTGTAAACTTATACAGAAAAGAGTGCTCATTAATATTAAGTCATTTTTCCTTCATCCTTCAGACAGTGAATTTCGTGGCTATCATGATCCTATCCCAGGGAAAGTGTGGCCTTGCTACCTGCACACACGCTATCTGGTGGCAATGGCAGCAGCAGACCTACTGGTCATTATCAGTGGAGGTCATACTCAGGCAACTTCTTTTTTATTATTACCCAGTATGTTTCCTGGACATCACTCCTGTGTGCAGTGTTATCCATGTCCTGATCCGTGCATCCATAGACTGTTCTGTTTGATTCACCATTGCATTTACCTTCGATCGGTTTGTCAGCTTTTGTTGCCACAAACTGAAAACTAAATATTGCACTGGGAAAAACAGATTTGCAATTCTCTCAATAACCAGTATTCTGCTTTGTTTAAAAAATGTCCCTTGGTATTTTAGATTTGAGCCCAGAAAGATAATCAGGAACATACCATTTTACTGCAGAAATAAGGGAAACTACTTCACTGACTCTCGCTGGATTGGATTCCGCTCATTTGCTGTGGATCTAACCCCATTGGGGCTATTCTTTTTCATTGTGTTCCTCAATGTTCTGACAATCACACGCATTTTATTTAAATCAAGTGAAATCCGTAAGGGACTGAGGGGTCAGAGTAAGGAAGGGAAGCAGGTTGACCCCGAGATGAGGAATAGAATTAAGGCAGTGATTTTACTCTTCACTATATCTGGAAATTTCATACTTCTGTGGCTGCTATATGTTTTATATATCCTTGATGTCCCAGATCGGTACTTAAACGGTAATGACTATGACATCTTTGAACAAGTTGGGTACATGCTGCGCAATGTAAGTTGCTGTACAAACACCTTTATTTATATGGCAACTCTATCCAAGTTCAGAGCTCAGTTCAATGGAGTGGTGAAATATCCAATACCCAGAATTATTGAACTGATCACTGCATAAATCTGACAAAAGCTCAAAATACCATGGGTAATGGGCAAGAAATGACCCTGGAGGACCAAAGGCAACGCTTCTGGAAATGTAAATCTCTCTGAGAAATCAGAGAAGATGGAATATTTAGCAGACATCAAGAGAACCGAAGAAGAAGGTAAGGTTTCCTAGTTCAGGGAACAGAGGTAACATTTCTATCCTGAAAGAGGGGCATTGGACCTGAAACCTGAACTCTGACCTCTCACCCACAGATGCTGCCAAACCCGTGGAGCCTTTGCAGCAATTTCTCTTTTGTTTTGGTTTAACATATTGGGGCCCAGTATAAATGAGCCAGAGATACTGCACAGGCCAAAAGTCAGTGGAGCAACGGCAAAGGCCAATATTTACCCAAGGCAACCAGAACTAAAGGATCATAGAATGCCAACTTGTAGGAGCAGGGTCTCTGCTTCCTCCTGTATCAGAGGAAGTGATCCAGGGTGTCCACTCCAACTCTGCTGCTTCGGTTTTCAACTCTTTCCATCTGAGAAAACAAACAACATTTCTGTTTTCAAAATGAACATCCTTGTACATGCTGGACTGTTTCTTATGCTTCAATAAACCATCCCAATTATTCATGTCATTCTGATTCTCCCACCAGTAGCTGGTCCTGGGGGTATTCTGTTCTCCAGCTGCCTAGTGAGAGTGCTCGGGTGATTGGGAGGTGGGGGAGATGGGGGGTGGAGTGGGGATAATCTAGACAGATCATACCCATAAACATGATGATTGCGAACATTAAGTGTCTCAGCCCAAGGAGCCTGTCTCAAGGATTGGGAGAAGAGCTGGAGACATTTCCAGGAACTGAGTCTGCATTCATTACAGGGGTCAATGTCATCACTTGACAGCAGATCACATACTCCACACCTTCCCGGGAATTGTCTCAGACAGTTCCCAATCTCAGTTTTAAATCCGAGCTTTTGGATAACTTCGAACCAGGTCTCAGCATCAAGTGTGTTTGTTTGTGTTTAATTACTGCATCAATCCACATGCTGTTTAAATCTTCCTATACCCTGTTCTTACACCATTACTGGAAATTTCAGACTCAGACATGACATGTTAACCATGATTTTATTGTCAGTAGCT
>NW_025180198.1:0-2348 GCF_004010195.1 Chiloscyllium plagiosum | reverse complement strand
TGATACAAAATCGGTTAGTGCTCGATATTCTGAGAGTCGGGAGAGGGGGCGTCTCCAAAATGTTAGGTACCTCATGCTGTTTGAATATTCCTGAGGAGTCCCAAACAATCACTAGTGTAATAAATCATATGAAGTGCACCCGCCTCTCCCAGCATCTGACTCTTGGTTCTGATAGCTCAACTCCCTTCGGGGAGGAAAGGGGGTATTGGATCCCACAAGTGCTGCTAAGTGTAGGACTGATCTAATGTATAGTGTTGTGTATAGGACCCTGCTTGTGTAATTGCCTACGCCGCTGCTTATGAGTGCAGTGGAATACCAAAAACTAAAACTGTCAGTGGTCACACGGCAGGAAAATCCTATTCCGTGGACCCCAACCTACCATGAAGTTGGCGAGTGTGACGTGTGAATATGGGATATGTAGATGGGCACGCCAGAGGAAGTGACGATACCACCACAAATCTGTGTTACAGGCAGGTGGCATCTTAGAAAATACCTGGTATTTCCGAAACATTTTCTGATATATAGCTATCCTGGCAATGTAATTTTTTGTTGTTGCAGTAGTTGTCCTTGTTGTCATAAAATGACAAAAAGGGGGAAATGTAATGGAAAATTATCCATGTCGTGAAATTTGAAAAATAATGATTTTCTAAAATGTCAAGTTGTGCTGAGCTTTGTAAAAAAAAAAAAAATTATGAGGTTTGCAGCCAGCTTGTCTCCGTTTGCATTTTGCTGAAAATGTGTTGCTGAAAAGGTGAAGGGGGAAATGTAATGGAAAATTATCCATGTAGTGAAATTTGAAAAATAATGATTTTCTAAAATGTCATGTTGTGCTGAGCTTTGTAAAAAAAAAAAATATGAGGTTTGCAGCAAGCTTGTCTCCGTTTGAATTTTGCTGAAAATGTGTTGCTGAAAAGGTGCAGCAGGTCAGGCAGCATCCAAGGAGCAGGAGAATCGACATTCCTGAAGAAGGGCTCATGCCCGAAACGTCGATTCTTCTGCTCGTTGGATTCTGCCTGACCTGCTGCGCTTTTCCAGCAACATATTTTCTGGTCTGATCTCCAGCATCTGCAGTCCTCACTTGCTCATCTGTTTGAATTTTGCAAACATTCAACTCGACCTTGCAACAGTCGAACTCAGCGAAAGTTGAAGAACTATTATGTCCAAGACGAGGGGATGAGAGAATAGCAACTTGAGCTTTCCCAGTCTATGCCCTTGAGACCGTGATAAGAAACAATATAAGGCAAGTATCTGAACAATGCTCAGATACCACTTACATTGAGGCATCGAGCTGAATGTACTGCGGTCTAATCTGCAGAACTTAAATAAAGCTTCTTTCTTCGCTCTTGCTAACAGTTGAGTTAAGTCGATTGAATTTCCACGACAGGACCAGGTGCTGCAGAATGTTACAAGGAAAGGTAATGGTTGTCAGTACATGTGCAGGTGCTGAAGAACTTTAGACGGCGATGGCTTGTACGAAGGTGGTGGACAATGTAACACTTTTAGGTACTGGTGTTCAGGGGCTCCAGAAGATTAAAGTAACAGGGAGTGGGTGTAGGTTTTATAGAATGTGACACAGGTGGGGAATTGTTCGGGGCTGGAGAATATTAGAGGAATAGGCGTGTTTACAGTGGCGGATACTACAGTGATACATGGACTGTAGTTGCTGGATAATGTGACATGGATAGGGAAGGATGTCCCTGCTGGAGAATTGTTCACGGATAGGGCGGTGTATTGGGGCTGGAGAAGCTTGCAGAGATGAGCGGATTGTCGGTTCTGGAGAATGCTGTGTTGTCGGTGACGGTGTCGGTATTGAGAATGTTGCAAGTACAGTGATGGGACATAGATGCTGGACAATGTTACAGGGTTAAGGTGAGGATGTAAGTGCAGCAGAGTGTTTGCTGGGATGGGGTGCTGGAAAGTGATACAGAAATAGTGATTGGGTGTAGAGGCTGGAGATGTTACAGAAATATAGAGGGCTGTCGGCGCTTGGGAATGTTACAGGGATTGTGAGTGTGCGAGTGGATGAGCAGATTACAGGAATAACAAGTGTTTGCCTGTGATTGAGAATGTTACAAGTATAGTGAATGGGGGTAGGATTGAGAATGTTACAAGTATAGTGAATGGGGGTAGGTGGCTGCAGAATGAGATTTGGATAGGGATTGGATCGAGGTGCTGGAGAATATTATAATCATGGAGAGTGGGGGTATCATTGGATGCAGATCGTAAGGGACAGCAAGGGTGCCTTTTCTGCAGATCTTTTCAGGGAAAGTAAGGGTAAAATGGATTGGAGAAGGATATTGCCTGAATCTGAGGGATTGTCTTACGAGGAGAGGTTGATGAACTTGGAA
>NW_025180197.1:0-2348 GCF_004010195.1 Chiloscyllium plagiosum | reverse complement strand
GCTGACATAGTCAGATTCAAGGAATTGTACCTTACAGGCAGTATCATAGACACTAGCATAATCATTCCTGGTATGTCCTATCCCACCAGCAACACTAACCAATTACAGGTGAGGATACTATTGTATAAAGTCAGGAGGGAGTAGCCCAGGGGTGTCCTCAATATTGACCCAGGATGCCATGAGCTCTCATGGCATCATGTCAAATGCTGGCAAGGGAACCTCTTGCTACTCACAATGTACTGTCCCATCCCACCAGCTGATGAATCAGGGCTCCTCCATGTTGAACAGCACGTGAAAGAAACACTGAAGGTGGCAGAGGACCAGAATGTATCCTGGATAGGGGACTTTAATTTCCATCACCAAAAGTGGACCAGCTATTGATCAGGCTGGCTGAGTCCTGAAGAACCTGCAACAGGTCGTGTGTGGGAACCAACAAGAGGAAAAAACTTGACTTGATCACTACCTATCTACCTGATCCAGATGCATCAATCCAGGGAGCGTGACCACTGTGCAGTTATTGTGTTGTTACCCTCCATTGTGTTGTCTGCCAAGTATTCCCTACTGTAACCCAGTCTGCTTGTGTATAAAGCAGAAGGATTGTCAGCAGCATGAAACTGACATAGCATTGACATAGCAGCTGGAATTTCACAGATGGTGAGCATCTTTATTCTTTAAAAACACTCCTTTGCATCTCATTTTATACTACCCAGCATTTTTCAAACCTGTTTCAATGCTGAACATAACATGTGACCTCATGTAATCTGGCAAATTCTGTGGTCTAGCAAAGACCCAGTGCCGAAGCTGCTGAATCACAGAGTTGCAACCTGTCACCGTCCTACATCGAACAGACTTCAAACAGATCCAGCACTGCAGTGGCATACTGTGGGCCTTCAGCAGCACCAGAATTGTATTTAACCATAATCTATAGCCTCAGTGTGGCATATCTCTCACTCCCACCCCTAGTATTACCATCAAGTCAGGGGTGAAAATGTGTTGCTGGAAAAGCGCAGCAGACCTGCTGCGCTTTTCCAGCAACACATTTTCAGCTCTGATCTCCAGCATCTGCAGTCCTCACTTTCTCCATCAAGTCAGGGGATCAACACTAGTTCAATATAGAGTGCAACAGAGGATGTTGGAAGCAGCAACAGGCATGCCTAAAAATAACATCTTGACCTGTTGGTATATACTATAGGACTAATTGCATGCCAAACAGTGGAAACAGCACACAACTGTCAGAGCTAACCAATCCCACAACAAGCAAATAAGACCAAAAATCACTCATTAGCCAGTCGTGAATCGTGGTCAACACTAGAATAAATAATAGGAAGTGAAATGCCACATATTTCTGTTTTCAGTGATGGGGGAGCACTGCACAAGTGTATGAAACAAGCTTGGAGCATTTGCATACACCATCAGTCAGAATTGCCAAGTGGATATTTCACCTCAGCATTCTCCTGAGGTCCCCAGAATCACAGTTGCCAATTTGATTCAATTTGTTTCACTTGATGAGATATCAAGAAATGGCTAAAAGCACTGGACACTGCAAAATCTGTGGACCCTGACAACATCCTGGCAATAGTACTCAAGATATTTGCTCCAGAACTAACTGCTCCTCTATGCAAGCCCTTTCCATTGATCAGATATTAAACTGGAAGCAGACATATAGATATTATGGCTAAGCCAGCAGGTCAGAGGTTGGGAATTCTCTGGTGACTAACTAATCTCCTGAATCCTCAAAGTCTATCCACCATTTACAAAACACAAAAGTCAGGAATGTAATGAAGTAGTCTCTAGTTGTCCGACACTGAAGACATAAGAACAAATCAGCCTACTTGATAGGTACCACATCCACTCTCTTCAATGTTAATACAGTCTGCTGTGATATAAAGCAATAGTTTCATTATCATTAAAATGAGATTTTGAGTGGCACATGAAATGGCAGGCCATTGAGCGAACTGGTTGAAAAACAGGCTAACATATTACAACAGTTTTAATAATGATTAGGAAAGATGTCAAATTTTGCCAACATGCCACATTTGTTAAATAACAGGGAAATCCCAACCTTCATTTAAATTTGCACCTTTAATTCTGATACCAGCTTTTGGAGAACTATTTTGAAGAACTAACTTAATGAATTGTGTAGGACCCTTGTCGAAAACCAGGATTTTGACAGTTATGGATGTTTCCCCAAGATTTCCTGAAGCAATATCTTTATAAAAAGTTATTCAAAGATGGTAGTGGAAGAGCGAGTTTTTTTTTTACAAGGTACAGCTTTCCCAATGAAATACAGTCAGATTGAGGTTCAAATTTTGCATCTCAAATGTTCAATGAAACAATCTGTAGTTTGG
>NW_025180196.1:0-2348 GCF_004010195.1 Chiloscyllium plagiosum | reverse complement strand
TGGTGGTAGTGGACAGGATTGTTGAGTGGAGAGAATATGGAAATGTAAACTTGAGCAGGAGAAAATGAATCAAGGAGAACAGCCTTTTTAATCCTCGCATATTGGTGCGTAATTTGTAAATAATCATTTGCTAGTTATAATTTGTAATGAATGGAACATTTGATTGGAACTGAAAACACTGACTTACACCTTTCCAAAGTTTACATATCATGGCCATCAATTCAGTTCAGACCGTTTCACTAACCAATCTACCAACTGCAGATGCATCTGTCCATGACAGCATCAGTAAAACTGACCACCGCACTGTCGTTGAGGAGACAAAGTCTCACGGTCACATTGAGAATAAACTATATTGTGTTGTGTGGCACTATCACCATGCTAAATGGCACAGACTTCAAACAGATCTCGCAACTCAAGACTGAGCATCCATATGACGCTGTGGTACATCAATATCAGAACAATACTCCAGCACAATATGTAATGTCATGACACAGCATATAAACCACTCGATAATTACCATCAAGCCAGAGGATTAACCCTAGTGCAATAGAGAGTGAAACAATGGGAAAATCTGCTCAAGTATTTTCTGTACATAAAACGCAGGACAAATTCAACCCAGCCAAATACCACCAAATCACTCTACTCCCCATCATCAATAAAGTGATGGAAGGGTTCATCAATAGTGCTAACAAGCAGCACCAGCTCAGCAATAATCTGCTCAATGAAGCCCAGTTTGGATTATACCAGGGCCACTCAGCTCCTGACCTCATCACAGCTTTTGTTCAAACAAAGACAAATGAACTGAATTCCAGCACTGGAAAATCAAGTCTGCATTCTTTCAAATGTGGCATCAAGGAACCCAAGCAAAAAGGATATTGTGAGTAATTACTTCATTATTGGAGTTATACCTGACAGATAGGAAAACGGTCATTGTTGTTGGAGGTCAGTCATCTCACTTCCAGAATATCTCTGCAGTAGTCCCTCAGGATAATTGGTGCGTAATTTGTAAATAATCATTTGCTAGTTATAATTTGTAAGGAATGGAACCTTTGATTGGAACTGAAAACTCTGACTTACACCTTTCCAAAGTTTACATATCATGGCCATCAATTCAGTTCAGACCGTTTCACTAACCAATCTACCAACTGCAGATGCATCTGTCCATGACAGCATCAGTAAAACTGACCACCGCACTGTCATTGAGGAGACAAAGTCTCACGGTCACATTGAGAATAAACTATATTGTGTTGTGATGCACTATCACCCTGCTAAATGGCACAGACTTCAAACAGATCTCGCAACTCAAGACTGAGGTTTGCTCCATGAGCTGGAATGGTCATTTCCAGACGTTTCGTCACCATACTAGGTAACATCTTCAGTTGCCCTCTGGATGAAACCTAGATACAAACATCTTCTGTTGCTTCATCAATGGCCTTCTCTCCAACATAAGGTCAGAATGGGGATATTCGACGATGACTGCACAATATTCAGCACCATTCGCAAGTGATCAGGTACGGAAGCAGTCCGTACCAAAATGCAAAAAGGTCTGGTCAATATCCAGGCTTGGGCTAATAAGTGACAAGTAACACTCGCACCACACAAATTCCAGACAATGACAATCACCAATAAGAAACAATATAACCACTTGGTATTTCAGCAGCATATTGTCACTTAAATTCCCCTCCCCACCACCCTATCAATACACTTGGGGTTGCCATTGACCAGAAACTCAACTGGACTCGGCACATAAACATAAGAGCAGATCAAAAGCTAGGAATACTGCGCATGTAACTCACCTCCTGTCTTCCCAAAGCATGTTCACCATCTACAAGGCACAAGTCAGGAGTGAGATGGAATACTCCCCAATTGCCTGAATGAATGCAGCCACAACGACACTAAAGATGCTTGACACCATCCAGGACAAAACAGCCCAATTGATTGGCACCACAAACACAAGCATTCACTCCATTCACCACCAACGTTCAGTAGCAGCAGTGTGTACTATCTACAAGACAACACCTTCCAATCCTACGAACACTTCCGTCTTGAATGACAAGGGCAGCAGGCTTTTGCGAACACCACCACCTTCAAACTCCCCTCCAAACCAGTCAACATCCTGAGGTGGAAATATATAACCATTCTTTCACTGTTGCTGGGTCAAAACCCTATAATTCCCTCCCTCGTAGCATTGTGGAGCTACGCACAGCAGGTGGACTGCAGCGGTATAAGAAGGCAGCTCAGCACCACCTTCTCAAGGGGGCAACTAGGGACGGACAAGAAATGATGGGCCCGTCCAGTGATTCCCATAACCAAAAAATAAGTTTAAAAAGTTCCAAGTTGTAAACCTC
>NW_025180195.1:1306-2348 GCF_004010195.1 Chiloscyllium plagiosum | reverse complement strand
TTTTACATCTGCATTTGTGGATGTTTGGGCAAAACCTTGTTTGACGGCAGGAGTCAGTCAAAATTCTACCTCCTTAAAAGGGGAGTGGCAACTCTTCGCAAATTTGTTGTATCCAACGCTCTGAGAGGTTTTTAATCAGTGGGAAGTCGTGGGTCCGAGGGTACATGCTGAAAAGTGGAGTTGAGGGCTTTCAGGTCAGCGAAGATCTGATTGAAAGACGGAACAGTCGCGGTGAACATTTGAATGTTCAATTCCAAACGCGCAGCTATTTCCCGCTGAATCAATTCCAACCTCAGCGTGAAATAGTGAGCAAATGGCTGCTGATGGTACAAATTTCCATCTGTTTCTTCACTTCACATCTATTATTTCATATTTGCTGTTGCTGTAATTGTTCAATACACTGTCGGTGTAAACATTCAAATCCTTACTTTGCAGCATCGACAACAACAGCACCAACAACAACCTTGACTTCAACAACAGGTATCAAATGAACAAAACCAACTGAATCATTTTCGATTCGTTTCAAAACAGTCATTGTAATTACTTTTCAGGAACGTACTGAAACTCGGAATCTGGTGTTCTTCACGGAAGGTCATAGCGTCATTTACTCACGATAATGATTATACCCTCATCCCGTAGAAACTGACGATCGCACAGATTGCATCACGAAGTTTTGAGAGCATACCTGGCCCAAATTGTGTTGTATCCATTCATGGAGATTTAATTTAAACTGGGCGTTGCTCCAAACGGGCCCATGTGAGATGCTGCATCACATAAATTAGATGAAATTCAACGGCACATTGAATTTTCTGTGAATCTAATTGCTTCTGTCTGGTATTGAATCTCAGAATCCCTGCAGTGTGGAAACAGGATATTTGGCCCAACGGGTTCACGCCGAAACTCCGCAGAGCATCCCAACCAGATGTGTTCCCATACCCTAATATTCCACATTTCCCCTCACTCACACCGGCGCTCCACATACCCAAACACGATGGGCAACTTAGCTGTTCCCATTCACCAAACCTGCACATCTTCGGACTGT
>NW_025180195.1:0-1223 GCF_004010195.1 Chiloscyllium plagiosum | reverse complement strand
CTCTGGAAGTGATACCTACTTCATGCTTGTTCTAACTCTGTTCGAAAGCAATGTCACTGAAGGAGGCACTGTGACCAGACGGAAACCCCTCCCAGGTCAATCGCTCACCGTCACCTTCATAGCTTGATGGACTGCGTTTCCGTGACTCTGTCTTGAACCACGAGGGGACCATTATCCTGATGAATCAGATAGATCAGGATGTGGAAGAGGCTGGAAATTCTTAATGATTGAGAGTGTTGAGGAGCGGAAAAATGTCGGGAACTACTGTGATACGGGTAGGACAGTCAACGTCGTACTGTGGGTGTTGTTCTTCAACGCGTGCAGTATATAAAATGCAGTGAATGAAGTTGTAGCGCAGATTGAAATTGATGGCGCCAAATTTGTAAGCATTGCCGAACGTGGCTGCAATGGGATCAGAGCTGGAAATTAAATATCCAAGGATATATATCCTTTTGAAAGGAAATGCAGATGAGCTGAGGAGCAGTTCGCTTGTCAATCAGAAATGAAAGTAAATGAAACAAGTAATACAGGGTACGAAGCGTAGACTCCAGGAGAGAACCACTGTGTAGTAATGCAAACCTGAGGGAAACAAATCAAGTGGTTGATGCAACACTTCGGACAACTTATTTCCAAACTGTTGCAAAGAAGCATTTCAGATGAAAGAACATAGCGAAACGGAATAGATTTTTCTTAGATACTGTACATCATTTCTCTTCTCTGATGTAAATTTGCTCCCGAATTTGAAATTGCAGTCACTGGTTTTGTGTGTCTGGAACACTGCTTTTAGAGATGATGTCAACACTGTGAACTCTTTATGATCTCATTTTTGATATCTTTCCCAGCATCGACAGCGACTGCATCAACAACAGGTACGAATTTGTCTGTGTCGTTGGGTTAAACTGTTGAGTAAGTTCTTCTCCAATGCATGAAATGAGGATGATTGATGATTGTCAGCTGTATATCTGCTTCCAGAAATGAAGGGATGGTGCTCCATTCTGCACATTCACACAATTCACTGTGTTCTTTCCAGCATCAACATCAACAACGACATCATCAACAGGTACATACTTTTGAAAAAAACCTAGATGAGCAAATAGTAACAAAATTCCTGCCTGGACATCAGAAGTTCAAAAGAGAGTCAAGTCATGAAATAGAAACAGAGGTACCTACGACGATGGAGGAAGTTGCAACTGCCGTTATATTGTCAGCAAATATTTCCTCCA
>NW_025180194.1:0-2348 GCF_004010195.1 Chiloscyllium plagiosum | reverse complement strand
CCTTTAGAGATAAAGCTTAGAGCTTTGTTTGCAGTTTTATGGCCTTTGGAACCTATGGTGAAATTGTTAGTGACTGATGTAATTGTCTGAGATCCCTTTGTTTGTCTCCCTCACTTAGACGTGCATCTTTGAATAAATGACCTGCACATTATTCCTACCAAGATGTAACACCTTACGTTTATCTGTGTGGATCTTCATTTGCTAATTATTTGAACATACCGTAAATTAATTAATGACCTCTTGCAACTTCTTGTAGTCCTCAAAATTGGCTACATTTCAACATTCCTTTCCAATTTGGTGTCATTGAATTGATAATTGTTTTGTCATAATTAGATACAATATTAATTTGCAGTTTTACTTTATTATGTTTTGAATTTTTAGAGAGGTGCAGTAATCCACACGTTAACTATGACAACTAAATGTAGAATGACAGATAGATGAAAATTATAACAAATACAGGACTAATTAATAGACTCTATTAACTGCAAGGTCAAAACAGGGAATTATTTTTTACATGAATGATATGGTGAGATTATCCGTAGTGCAATAACTTTTTGTCCATTTCGTTTTTGTTACAGTTTATTTCCCCAGGTCTTTCTGTGCTACTGGTATGAAATTGAAAAGGCACCCATCCTCCATTTTAAATTAAATGATAATAAAAAAAACAGCAATTATATAAAATGCAACATGATTTATGAAGCCATCCCTCTAGGCTTACGCATATTCACAGCCATGTAGAGTTATATAGGGAGAGGCTGAATAGGCTGGGGCTGATTTCTCTGGAGCGTTGGAGGCTGGGGGGTTACTTTATAAAGGTTTATAAAATCATCAGAGGCATGGATGTGGTGAATAGACAAGGTCTCTTCCCTGGGGTGGGTGGATTCTCATCTAAACCTATACTCGTGAGTATAGGTTTAGAGTGAGAGGGGAAAAAGTTGAAAGTACGCAAGGAGTAAATTTTTCATGCAGAGGATGGTGTGTATGGAATGAACTGCCAGAGGAAGCGGTGGAGGCTGGTGCAATTTCAACATTTAAAAGGCATCTGAGTGTGTATACGAATAGGAAGGGTTTAGAGGGATATGGGCCAAGTACTGGCAAATAGGACCAGATTAGTTTAGGATATCTGGTCAGCATGGGCATGAGAGACTGAAAGATCTGTTTCCAAGTTGTACATCTCTATGACTCTATGATCTACCCCTTTGCTCTTAATGTACTAGTCGAATCTCTTTGGATTATCTTTAACATTATCTCCCAAGGCTATCTCATTTTCCTTTCTTGCCCTCCTCATTTCCCTCTTTAGAATGTCCCTGCACCTTTTGTACTCTTCGCGATTCACTTGATCTCATTTATCTATATCTAATATATGATTCATTCTTAACCTGACCCAGAGCCTCAATGTCTTTATTCCTCCAGTGTTCCCTCCTCTTACCAGCCTTACCTTCACACTAACAGGAACATCACGCCTCTGAACTCTCATTATCTCACTTCTGAAAGCTTCACTCTTGCCGGCCGTCCCTTGAGCTGCAAACAGTCTACTCCAATCAACCCTTGAAAGTTTTTGTCTCATACTATCAAAATTTGCCCTAGTCCAATTAAGAACTTTAACTTATATATAATGCCAATCCTTTCCATAAATATTTTACAACTAATCGAATTATGACCCCGGCCCCAAAACGCTCCACTACTATCCATTCAGTCACTTGCCCTGCCTTATATCACAAGAGTAGGTCAGGTTTGCTCCTTCTGTGATAGTTACATCTGCATATTAATGAAGAAAATTGAAGCACTTACCATATTCCTCACCATCCAAGCTCTTAAGACCATGGCTGTCCCACTTTATGTTTGGAAGGTTAAAATTTGCTATTATTACAATCCTAATATTCTCACGTATAAATAAGATCTTTCGACATATTTGATACTGAATTTCACTCTGACTACCGGGGGGACTATTACAATCGCATAAAAGTAATCATGCTTTTCTTATTTCTGAGTTCCATCCACATAGCTTCACTGGACCATCCCTCTGAAATACCTTGTGTTAGAACAGTAGTCATGTTTCACCACAAGAAAAATTGACTCCAATCTACTTCTAGCTCTTCCTACTTCTGCCGTACCTTTGATGATGGGAGGGGCTTTGAACATAAATTATTCAACTTACTGATGATGGTTAGTAGCTGAAAATAAAAATACTATGGGTGACTTGGGTGATGGGAAATAAAAGGTTACATTGTGTGGAAGGAAAATTCTGGACAGAAACAAGAATTTTAAAAAACGAATTCCATTCTGTCTGCCCAGGTCTTGCCTGCACCGCTCTACTCCAGAGTACTTTCCTTTTATTTTGATGAGTT
>NW_025180193.1:0-2348 GCF_004010195.1 Chiloscyllium plagiosum | reverse complement strand
GTCAGAGAGTGTCACAGTGTGTCTCAGAGAGAGTCAGAGAGTTTCACAGTGTGTCTCAGAGAGTGTCACAGTCTGCCACAGTCTCTCAGAGATTGTTTCAGTGTGTCACAGTATGTCAGAGAGTGTCACAGTGTGTCTCTGCCTGTGTAAGAGATTGTCACAGTGTGTTTCAGAGAGTGTCGGAGACTGTCACATTGTGTCACAGTCTGTCAGAGAGTGTCACATTGTGTCTCTGCCTGCGTCAGAGAGTGTCACAGTCTGTTTCAAAGAGTGTCAGAGAGTGTCACAGTGTGTCTCAGAGAGAGTCAGAAAGTGTCACGGTCTGTCACGGAGAGTGTCAGATAGGATCAGAGAGAGTCGCAGTGTGTTTGAGAAAGTGCCAGAGAGTGTCACAGTGTATCTTAGCGTGTGTCAGCGAGTGCCACAGAGAGTTTCCAAGAGAGTCAGAGAGTGTCACAGTGTGCCTGAGAGTTTCAGAGAGAGTCAGAGAGTGCCAGATTGTGTCTCAGTGAGTGTCACATTGTGTCGCAGAGAGTCAGAGAGAAAGAGAGTCAGAAAGTGTTACAATCTGTCTTTGAGCGTATCTCAATGTGACATAGTCTGTCAGAGAGTGTCACAGTGTGCCTCAGAGAGTGTCAGAGAGCGTCGGTGTGTGTCACAGTGTGTGTCTGAGAGAGTCAGAGAGTGTCACAGTGTGTCTCAGACAGCGGCACAGTGTGTCACAGTCTCTCAGAGAGTATAACAGTGTGTGTCAGAGAGAGTCCGAGAGTGCCACAGTGTTTCTGAGAGAGTGTCACTGTGACACTCTCTGACTCTCTCTGACACACACTGTTATACTCTCTGAGAGAATGTGACACACTGTGCCGCTGTCTGAGACACACTGTGACACTCTCTGACTCTCCCTGACACTCTCTGAGGCACAGTATGACATACTGTAGCGTCTCTGAGACACACTGTGACACTCTATGATACTCTCTGACTCTCTGAGACACACAGTCATCCTCACTTAGACACACTGTGACACACTCTGACTCTGCCTGACACTCTCTGAGGCACACTGTGACACTCTCTGACAGACTATGTCACACTGAGATACACTCAAAGACAGATTGTAACACTTTCTGACTTTCTTTCTCTCTGACTCTCTGAGACACACTGTAACACTCTCTGAATCTCTCTGATACACACTGACACTCGCTGACACATTGTAACACTTTCTGACTCTCCCTGAATCTCTGACACACACTGCGACACTCTCTCAGAAACAGAGAGAGTCAGAGAGTGTCATAGTGTGTCTAAGAGAGTTTCAGAGAGTGTCATACAGTGTAATAAACTGTCTCAGAGAGTGTCACAGTATCTCATACTGTGCCTCCGAGAGTGTCAGAGAGAGTCAGTGTGTGTCACAGTGTATGTCAGAGAGAGTCAGAGAATGTCACAGTGTGTCTCAGACAGCGGCACAGTGAGTCACAGTCTCTCAGAAAGTGTAACATTGCATTTCAGAGAGAGTCAGAGAGTGTCACAGTCTGCTTCAGAGAGAATCTGAGTATCACAGTGTGTCTCAGAGAGTCAGGGAGAGTCAGAAAGTGTCACAGTCTGTCTCAGAGAGTGTCACAGTGTGTCTCCGTCTGTCAGAGAGTGTCACAGACTGTTGCAGATGTGCTAGAAAGTGTCACAGCATTTCACAGAGAGTGTCAGAGAGTGTAACATTGTGTCTCAGTGAGCGTGACTGTGTGTTGGAGGGTGTCAGAGAGTGTCATAGTGTGTTTCAGAGTGTCAGAGAGTGTCACATTATGTCACTTTCTGTCAGAGAGTGTCACAGTGTGTCTCTGCCTGTGTCAGAGATAGTCACAGTCTTTTTCTGCCTGTGTTGGAGAGTGTCACAGTGTGTTTCAGAGAATGTCAGAGAGTGTCAGTGTGTCTCAGAGAGTGTCACAGTCTTTCACAGTCTCTCAGTGTTTCAGTGTACCACAGACTGTCAGAGAGTGTCACAGAGAGTGACAGAGTGTCGCAGTATGTCATACTGTGCCTCAGAGAGTGTCAGAGAGAGTCAGTGTGTGTCACAGTGTGTGTCAGAGAAAGTCAGAGTTTCACAGTATGTTTCAGAGAGTGTCAGAGAATGTCAAAATGTGTCTGAGAGTGTCACAGTCTGTCACAGTCTCTCGGAGAGTGTTTCAATGTGTTACAATCTGACAGAGAGTGTCACAGTGTGTCTCTGCCTGTGTCACAGTGTGTTTAAGAGAGTGTCACAATGTGTCGCAGAGAGTGTCACAGTCCGTCACAGTCTCTCAGAGAGTGTTTCAGTGTGTTATAGTCTGTCAGAGAGTGTCATAGTGTGTCTCCGCCTGTGT
>NW_025180192.1:0-2348 GCF_004010195.1 Chiloscyllium plagiosum | reverse complement strand
TGATGGTCAGTATCAGCTCACAGTTACGGTTAGTGACAGCTCACTGTGACAGTCAGTGACAGCTCACTGTGATGGTCAGTATCAGCTCACTGTGACGGTCAGTGACAGCTCACTGTGATGGTAAGTGACAGGTAACTGTGATGGTCAGTGTCAGCTCACTGTGACAGTTTGTGACAGCTCACTTTGATGGTCATTGTCAGCTCACTGTGACGGTCAGTATCAGCTCGCTGTGATGGTCAGTGACAGCTCACTGTGATGGTCAGTATCAGCTCACTGTGATGGTCAGTTTTAGCTCAGTGTGTTGGTCAGTATCAGATCACTGTGACGGTCAGTATCAGCTCTCTGCGATGGTCAGTATCAGCTCACTGTGATGGTCAGTGACAGCTCACTGTGACGGTCAGTATCAGCTCACTGTGATGGTCAGTACCAGCTCACTGTGATGGTCAGTGTCAGCTCACTGTGACGGTTAGTGACAGCTCACTGTGATGGTCAGTGACAGCACACTGTGACGGTCAGTGACAGCTCACTGTGATGGTCAGTTTCAGATCACTGTGATGATCAGTGACAGCTCACTGTGACGGTCAGTATCAGCTCACTGTGATGGTCAGTGACAGCTCACTGTGACGGTCAGTATCAGCTCACTGTGATGGTCAGTACCAGCTCACTGTGATGGTCAGTGTCAGCTCACTGTGACGGTTAGTGACAGCTCACTGTGATGGTCAGTGACAGCTCACTGTGATGGTCAGTATCAGCTCACTGTGATGGTCAGTTTCAGCTCAGTGTGTTGGTCAGTATCAGATCACTGTGACGGTCAGTATCAGCTCTCTGCGATGGTCATTATCAGCTCACTGTGATGGTCAGTGACAGCTCACTGTGACGGTCAGTATCAGCTCACTGTGATGGTCAGTACCAGCTCACTGTGATGGTCAGTGTCAGCTCACTGTGACGGTTAGTGACAGCTCACTGTGATGGTCAGTGACAGCACACTGTGACGGTCAGTGACAGCTCACTGTGATGGTCAGTTTCAGATCACTGTGATGGTCAGTGTCAGCTCACTGTGACGGTCAGTGTCAGATCACTGTGATGGTCGGTATCAGCTCACTGTGACGGTCAGTATCAGCTCACTGTGATGGTCAGTGTCAGCTCACTGTGACGGTCAGTATCAGCTCACTATGATGGTCAGTGTCAGCTCACTGTCATGGTCAGTATCAGCTCACTGTGACGGTCAGTGTCAGCTCACTGTGACGGTCAGTATCAGCTCACTGTGATGGTCAGTATCTGCTCACTGTCACTGTCACCATCAGCTCACTGTGACGGTCAGTGACAGCTCACTTGACGGTCAGTATCAGCTCACTGTGGTGGTCAGTGTCAGCTCACTGTGATGGTCAGTGACAGCTCACTGTGACGGTCAGTATCAGCTCACTGTGACGGTATAGGACAGCTCACTGTGACGGTCAGTGACAGCTCACTGGGACGGTGAGTATCAGCTCACTGTGACGGTCAGTGACAGCTCACTGTGACTGTCAGTGACAGCTCACTGTGACGGTCAGTATCAGCTCACTGTGACGGTATAGGACAGCTCACTGTGACGGTCAGTGACAGCTCACTGGGACGGTCAGTATCAGCTCACTGTGACGGTCAGTATCAGGTCACTCTGACGGTCAGTATCAGCTCACTGTGATGGTCAATGACAGCTCACTGTGATGGTCAGTATCAGCTCACTGAGACGGTCAGTGTCAGCTCACTGTGATGGTCAGTGACAGCTCACTGTGACGGTCAGTATCAGCTCACTGTGATGGTCACTGACAGCTCACTGTGATGGTCAGTGACAGCTCACTGTGACGGTCAGTGCCAACTCACTGTGATGGTCAGTGGCAGCTCACTGTGATGGTCAGTGTCTGCTCACTGTGATGGACAGTGTCAGCTCACTGTGACGGTCAGAATCAGCTCACTGTGATGGTCAGTATCACCTCACTGTGACAGTCAGTATCTGGTCACTGTGAAGGTCAGTGTCAACTCACTGTGATGGACAGTGTCAGCTCACTGTGATGGTCAGTATCAGCTCACTGTGACGGTCAGTGACAGGTCACTGTGACGGTCAGTGACAGCTCACTGTGACGGTCAGTATCAGCTCACTGTGACGGTCAGTATTAGCTCAATGTGACGGTCAGTATCTGCTCACTATGACGGTCAGTGTCAGCTCACTGTGACGGTCAGTATCAGGTTACTGTGACGGACAGTGACAGCTCACTGTGATGGTCAGTATCAGCTCACTGTGACGGTCAGTATAAGCTCACTGTGATGGTCAATGTCAGCTCACTTTGATGGTCAGTATCAGCTCACTGTGA
>NW_025180191.1:0-2348 GCF_004010195.1 Chiloscyllium plagiosum | reverse complement strand
AACAATCTGCAGTGAAACTGATCAGAAATGAAAAGGAAAAGCCATTTCAATGAGAATAAGTGCAAGAGCATCTGTCTTCATTCAGTGTAATCTCGTAGGTAGGATTTGGAACTAGAACTGCCATGGCATTAGTTCTATTTTCGGACAGGGAATGAACGTTTTATTGTGCAAGTATATCGTGGTAGCAGTATTTCTGACCACTGGTCCGAACCTGGTAGTTCTTGGTTTTGTGCCAGGTTATCAAAAATCAAAAAGATGCAGGTTTTGAAAAGCTGAACTAAAAACTAGAATTGATAGAGAAACCCACTACACCTGGCAACGTCTGTGGAGAGAAACGTTGGAGAGATTTTTTTTTTTAGATGGACATGAAACAGGTTAGTTATAGATTTCGAGATTATACGGTTGGGAAAATGATAATCTTACCTGTCGAATCAGGATATTTATCAAAATCACTCTTGAGCTTACAAACGTCGAATTTACAATCTTGAAAGGACTTAATCAGCTGTCATGCTACTTTCATTTTCCTGAGCTGGTGGAAGGCTATGTTTTAATGGCTACATTTCCTTTTGCTTTCTGTTATTTAGCAGTCACGCCGAATGGAGAATTGTTTCTTTTAGTGTCTGCCTCAATATGTGTCTTTGTTTTTTCTATATTTGTCTCTGTATCCTCCTGGGCCTTTTTTTCACATTCTCTGGCTGTCCATATCCCTCATTTCCCATTTCTGCTCTTGAAAAGCGTGACATTCAGAGACAGTTTGAGATTCGTGCTGCTGAGAGGCTTTCTGACGCCTGGCTGGAGTCGGTCGAAGTAGTCTCACATTCTCTGGATAATGCGTCTGTCACTTAGACCTGAGGCAAGGAGATATTTCTTCCTCAAAATCTAAAGACCCTTTCGAAGTTAAAGTTGAATTCCTTATCCAACAGAAAAAGAAAGTAATTCCATGATAGCTGAAGAAGAACAAGGATGCATTTAGTGTTGGTGTACAATCAATGAATGGTGACAGCAGAGAATGAGGGTGATCATGTCGTGGTGTCTGTGCCATTACAACAACATTCCCCAGGAATGCTGCAGTGTCTCCTGCCTCACCACTTAATTTCCACAAATCTGGGAATGAAGGAATGAGAATAAGAGGATGAGAAGCAGAAGTGCTTGTGGAACTGCGGGAAGAATCTCCAGGTTAAAATAGTAGTTAAAAAGAGCAACATACACTACTGGATTTAAACCTGGAAAATGAAGACGGAACTCGAAATCAGAATATAAATCAATTCAAACACGACACTGAGTTTCTCGATCAGCAACGCAATACTTGTGAGAAATAACGAGCTTTCAATACAATGAGCAGGACCAGTGTGATTGGAGATGCTTTCACCAGCTAAGCCACGGGGCGCCACGTTAAAAGCCAGATTTGTCATCCATTTGTGCAATGTCTGAACCGCTTGATCACAGGAATTCGAAAACGCGTTTTCTGTATTAGCGTTGCTCAGTATGAATGGCAATCAAACTCTGCTTGTGCAAAAACAGACATTTCAATGCTGAGCATACCCCACTGAAACGGCACAGAAAAAGACAGTATCCTCTTGCATTGGCATCCAACAGATATTTTCATCTGTTTAAACTGACAGAATAAAGAGGATGTGCTCATCTCCTCTCGCGTCCCATTAACCACGTTAATACACATGCAGGGATTTTCAAACCAAGATGAACAGGCTCATTGTTGTGAATTGACAGCAGTGGTGTGTGAGTCATTGCGAACAGTGAGAAATAAATAGCACTGACACTGAGCCTTGCACCATCGGCATAACACTCACATCTTGTGTTATGTCTCCTCGGCATCAGTGCATTTGACTTTAATTATTCGACCCTGCACCTCTCCTCAAATTATTCCCGACCGCTTGCAGTGTCGAATTAGTACATGCAATTATTAGAAATGCATTTCTGGGACACAGTTGTCTTTCAATGAGATGAGATTCACTGCCCATCCCTAATTATCCCAAAGATGTAGAGGACGAGTTACTTTTGTCAACTCCTCAAAGACGCCACTCCTGACGCCACCTTGCCAATGTAACTCACTGAGGGAAGAGCAAACTGACGCCACTCAGTCAATGTTACTCACCCAGGGATGGGCAGACTGACCCCACACTCTCAGTGAAACTCAGCAGACTGATCCCACACTGTCAATAAAAGTCATTCTCTGAAGAGCAGTCTGACCCCGCTCTATAAATATAATTCCCTCAGGGAAGAGCAGACTGATCCCATTCTGTCTATGGCACTCACCCAATGAATGAACACTAACCCCACTCTACCAATGTAACTTACCAGGGAAGAGCAGACGGAAGCCAGACTGTCAA
>NW_025180190.1:0-2347 GCF_004010195.1 Chiloscyllium plagiosum | reverse complement strand
CACATCTCTGCGAATCATATATCAGGATTGAGAATCACCCATTCTCGGAGAATTCCCTCCCTCCCGCAATCACTTAACTCCTTTAAGTTCCCCCTCCCATTCCCCTTACAATCACTTTCACATTCACCTCCTTCAGTCTGTGCTGCTGCGCTCACTGTTGCTGGGTGACCATGCCCAAGTTTCACCATCGGGAACTTCAAACCAATTGATCAATTTTGATACCGCGGTTGTGAGATCAATCCTCATGTCGCAGCTTTTACTGACATAGATCAGCGATTATTGAAACATCAGGCTCAGGAAAAGGGCATAGGACAGCATTGAGGAAAAGAAACTTTATTCACAAAAACATCAGTTTCTGTGGACTTTCGCATCATTTATTTTGCTTGTTCATTCAGCTCTAGCGAGACTGTTGTGTGTAGTTATGCAATTCACATTATAGCAGGGATGTGACAGCGCTGGAAACGATGCAGGGGAGATTCGCCAGGATATTGTCTGGGCTGAAGAAGAGAGATTGGACAAGCTGGAGTTGTTTTTCTTAGAGCAGAGGAGATTGGGGGGTCGGCATGATTAAGATGTACAAAGCACTGAGAGATATGAATAGCATAGACTGAAATAAATGTTTTCCTTTGATGGAGCTTTCGTTCACGGGGGGCCACCAATTTAAGGTCAGAGGCGGAAAGATTACATGTACAAAGCATTGAGAGATATGAATAGCATAGACTGAAATAAATGTTTTACTTTGATGGAGCTTTCGATCACGGGGGGAACACCGATTTAAGGTCAGAGGCGTAAAGATTATAGCAAATGCATGGAAAAACGTTTTCAAACAATGGGTGGTTGAAATCTGGAACACAGTGTATGCAAGACTCGAAGAGGTAAAAATCCACATAACTTTCCAAAGTATTCAGATGTGAATTTGTGATGCCAAGACATACAAGGCTATGGGTCAAGTGACATTAAAAAGGAGTTAGGATAGTTACACGATTCTTATTGAGCAATACAGATACTCCGTTCTAAGTACAGGTTATTAATAGCTGTCCTTATATTCTCGAAGGGATATGTCACAGGAAGAACTGTGCTGTCTGAATCAGCGTGGGGGAGTACTACTGCTTCCGGGGAGACAGACTGACAGTGACAGTGTAAGCACGTGACTTCTGTCAGCTGTTGGCATGAAAATCATTAAGTAATTTTGCTCCGTAATTAGGTATTTGTTTATAGCAGGAGGCTCAGGAAGATATGCATTCTACTGCCCTTTCCCCACTAGCCCATACAACTGAATACTGGCACAATGCAGGACAATTTCTCTCTGTACATCCTCGTCCAATCCTCCTTGACCCCCAACACTTTCCCATATGGCACCATTCCAAGAAATCTCAGAAGGTGTAATGCTGCACGGTTATGATGTCCCTCCTCATTCTGTAAGGTTCCAGTGATTTATCTGCCCATCACTCAATTTAGCAAACTGCATTTTCTGCTCACAATGTGTTCTCGTCTGGATTGGGGAGAGAAAAACAGGGTGGGTGACAAACGTGTGTACACCTACGTTCTGTCTGCAAGCAAAGACCCTGAGCTTCCAGGTTCCTGTCACTGCAACAGCCCACTGTGTTCCCATGCCTCCATTTCAGTTTGGTATGCTGCAGAGCTCCCGCATAGCACAGCGCGAGTTGGAAGAGCGGCACGTCATTTCCTACTGACAGACCGTACAATCTTCAATACCCAACATCGAGTTCCGTCATGTTAGACTCTGTCCACCTTCTTTCACGTTCCTACCCCACCTACACACACAATTCATTCCAAAGGCGGGTCGTTTGGCTCGAAAATCTCTCCTAGTTGCAATAAACCTTCTGATTTTGTTCAGGTATTTCTGCTTTTCTTCGGATAATTTTGTTCTGTTCTGATTGCCAGCCTTAAAGAAACGTGTGTTTACACGGGAGCGTGGTCAGAGTAGATTTACCAAGGTGGTGCCTGATCTAGACCATTCCGTCTGCGAAGATAAGCGAAAGTGAGGGCTGCAGGTGCTGGAGCTCAGAGTCGAGAGTGTAGTGCTGCAAAAGCACAGCACGTCAGACAGCATCTGAGGAGAAGAGAATCGATGTTTCGGGCACAAGTCACCGCCATTCCATTACTAGCCGATGCCTGGAGGAAGAACGTCTCATATTCCAACTTAGGACCCTGAAAACACTCGGGATAAATGTGTATTTCAACAGCTTCCTCTTTTCGCCTCCCCCCACATTATCCCAGTCCCAACTAGGCTCTGCTCTCCGGGCCCGTCCATCAATCCTCCTTCTGAACTATCACATTCTCCCTCACCTTTATCCGCTTTCTCATCACCTGACCACGAACCCCA
>NW_025180189.1:0-2347 GCF_004010195.1 Chiloscyllium plagiosum | reverse complement strand
CACTCTGTCCCCCCTGGTTAACTCTGTCTCCAGGTTTAATGTTGCCGCCTGACTCTGTATCTTTCGCCCACACCCGGGTCTGGATCCCGCGATCGGAGAGGTGTGGTCATCTTGTCGAGAGTGATGAACAGGCTGGGGCTGTTTTCTCTGGAACGTCCAAGGCTGAGGTGTGACCTTACCGATGTTTATAAAATCATGAGGAACACGGATAGGGTGAATTGACAAGGTCTTTTCCCTTGGGTGGGGAGGCTAAAATGAGAGGACATTGGTTTAAGGAGGGGTGGGGGGCGCCAGATATAAAAGGGACTTAAGGGGCAACTATTTCACGCAGAGGGTGGTACGTGAATGGAATGAGCTGGCCTCTGCTGGCCATTTGAAAACATTTGCTAATTAGTCCCATTCTAGTGCTTTTCAATTGGAGTCTTTTTATGGTGAAGGCTGGTACAATTACAGCATTTAAGAGGCATTTGGATGGGTATATGAATATGAAGGGTTTGGAGGGGTATGGGCCGGGTGCTGCCAATGGGACTAGATTAATTTAGGATATCTTGTCGGCATGGTCGAGTTTGACCAAAGCGGCTGTTTCCATGCTGTACAGCTCTCTGACTGTCTAACAACAAATTTATCAGAAATCTCAAGGAGGAAAGATTTCATTTTGAGGGAGAAACCAGAGAGTGTTCAGCTGATCCTGTTTTGATAGTTAAGGAGAAACTTAACAATGGTGTTTCAAATGATGAGAAGTATCGATGGAATAAAATTGGATGAAACCGTTTCCAATAACTAGAGAGTTCTTAACTAGAGTTGATAGATTGAAGATAATTAGGTAAAGAACTGGGCAGAAATGGGAGTTTCGTTGTACACATCAAGTTGTCACGATCAGGAATGCGCAGGCTGAAAGGGCAGGAGGAGCCGTTTCAATTACACCTTTCAAAGGGATTTGAATAAATCTTCAAAAATGTGAATAAAAAGACTCCAATTGAAAAGCAGGAGAATGGGACTAATTAGCAAATGTTTTCAAATGGCCAGCAGAGGCCTGATGCACTGAATGGCCTCCCTCCTACTTTAAGGTTTTATGATGCAATTAATTATTAATGCAAGCTTTGAAATACATTTTTCAGAACCCACTCTGACAGTGAAGGCTCCTCTCTGCTGCCTGGTGACACAAATGCAAGCCCAACAAAAATGGACTCCGTTTACAGCAAAACTGCCAAACAGTGTCTCGAAGAGATTTCTGGTAGGTGGTCTGATTAACTTTCACTGTTCTGTTCAGGAATGTGCTACAAAATTCTCCTGTTTCAGACTGTCCTCCTGCAGAGAGAAAAGTGACAGGTCTCTCCCCTGGGTAGAGAGGAGATGGCGATGGCAGTGAGGAATAAATGCAGTTGCTGCTATAAAATCAATTTTGAACAAGGACAGTCCAAAACTGGATTGATAATTAATGAAGAGTTAGAGTGTCTCTTTCTGTTTGTTTTCGATATAAGCAAAACAAGGAGGGACCCATGAGATCCTTCCCTGTGACTGTGGTGAAACTCAAAGCCGGGCCAGTGCACTGTAGCATTCCAAGTGTTAGTTGTGTTTCAATATCAGAAAAGGTTCAGCCTCCATTACTGTAACACCTTTCACATCCTCAGGATGTCCCCAAACCCGCTAACATCTAATGAATTACGTTTCAAAGTGCAGTCACTGTTTCAATACAGGAAATGCAGCAGCGAGCTAGTACACAGCAAGATCCCACAAACAGCTAGGGGACAATTTGTTGATGGTGTTGGATGAGAGACAATGCACTGGGGGGAGCTCCACATTCATCTTCAGATGGTGTGTCAGCTCTTTTGTGTCTATCTGAAGGGGGCCTCAAATATTTTCAATTTGTTTATGGGACAAGCATGTCACTGGCTGGGTGAGTATTTATTCCCCGTCCCTAGTTGCCCCTTGGGAAGGTGGAGGTGAGTTGCCTTCTTGAACCGCTGCAGTCCATGTGCTGTAGGTAGACCCACAATGTCCCTTAGGGAGGGAGTTCCAGGATTCTGGGCCAGTGACACTAAGGGAACGGCGATCTATTTCCAAGTCAGGATGGTGAGTGGCTTGGAGGGGAACTTGCAGGGGGTGTGTTCCCATGTATCTGCTGCCCTTGTCCTTCCAGATGGAAGTGGTTGTGGGTTTGGAAGGTGCTGTCTGAGGATCTTTGGTGAGTTTCTGCAGGGCATCTTGTAGATAGTACACACTGCTACTGGGCCTTGGTGGGAGAGGGAGTGGATGTTTGTGGATGTGGTGCCAATCAAGTGGGTATGACTTTATCCTGGATGGTGTCAAGCTTTGAGTGTTGTTGGAGGTGCACCCATCCAGGCAA
>NW_025180188.1:0-2347 GCF_004010195.1 Chiloscyllium plagiosum | reverse complement strand
TCGGTCCATCGAGTCTGCTCCACCATTCAATTAAGACTGACAGATTTTGAACCCCATTTCCCTGCTATATCTCCGTAACCTTTGATCCCGTTGTCAATCAAAAACTTATCCGTCTCTGTTTTAAATATACTCAACGATCTGGTTTCCACAGCCTTCGGTGGTAAGGAATTCCAGTTTCACCACTCTCTGCTTAAAGAAGTTTAATCTTGTCTCAGTTTGAAAGGGTCTTCCGATTGCTCTTAGCTTGTTCCCTCAGGTCCTTGTCTCTCGTCCCAGTGCAAACGTCCTCCCAATGTCCTCTCTGTCCATTCCATTCAGTATTCTGTGAGTTTCAATCAGATCCCTTCCCCAGCCTTCTAATCTCCATCGAATATAAACGAGAGCCCGCAAATGTTCCTCATGTGTTAAGCTTTTCATTTCTGGTGAAACTTCTCTCGAAACGCACCAAGTTTAATGCGTCCTTCCTAAGGTATGAGGTACAAAATGCTGGCGATGTTGTCTGACCAGAGACGTAGAAAGCGTCATAATCCTTACCTTTATACTGTAGTACTCTTGAGATGGACGAGAACTTCATATTAGCCTTCTTAACTACTGACTCAACCTGCAAGGTTCTCTTAAGCGAATCCTGGACTTGGAATCTCAAGTCCCTTTACACTTCAGATTTCGGAATTTTCTTCCCATTTAGCAAATAGTCCATGCCTGCTTCTTCATAACAAAATGCATGAACTCGCACTCTCCCACATTGTATTTCATCTGCCACTCCCTTTCACACTCACCTGAACTTTCGAAATATTTCTGCAGTCTCCCTGCCTCCTGAATAATATACAGTCCTCCACTATCTTTGCATCATCTGCAAATGTAGCCAGAATGCCCTCAGTTCTTCCATCCAGATCATTAACCTCTAAAGTGAAATGTTGTGGATCTAACACTGACCCTTGTGGAACACTACTAGTCACCGGCTACTACGTTGAGAAGGACCATTTTATCTCCACTGTGCCTTCTGCCAGACAGCCAACCTTTTATCCATGTTAGTACCTGGTCAATTACACCACTGGCCCTTGTCTAACTCTGCAGCCTCCTGTGTGGTACATTATCAGATGCCTACCGCAAGTCCACATAGTTAACTCCCATTGGCTCTCCTTTATCTAACCTGCTTGTTACCTCTTCAAAGAATTCTCATTACCTTCAGAGCAAGGTAGATTATTGTAATGGTGAACAATCAGAAGATTGGGGTCATTCATACAGAGTGGAGATGTTCCTCAAAGCAGTTTCTGATTGGCCTGCTAATGTGAAGGAGACTGCATTGTGAGCAGCAAAGACAGGGGACTGGATTGAAAGAGTACAAGTGAAATGCTGCTTCACTTGGAAGTTGGATTGGGACCTTCGACTGTGAGGAAGGATGAAGTCAATGGGCAAGTGTTGCAGCTTCTGTAATTGCATGGAAATGGGCCATGGGGGGCAGTGTGGAAGTGTTCGGGTGGTGGAGGGTGTCACAGAGGGAATGGTCCCTGTGAAATACTGACAGTGAACGGGAGGGGAAGATGTGTTTGATGGTGCTGTCCTGCTGGAGGTGGTGGAATTGGCGGAGGACGATTCTGTGAATGCAGATTCTAGTGCAGTAGGAAGTGAGGACAAGGGGAGATATGTCATTTTTCTGGGAAGGAGGGGACGGAGTGAGGGCAGAAATGAGGGAGACGGAACAGTCACAGCTGAAGGCTCAGTCCATCAGAGTTAGAGGATTTCTTGTTTGAGAGAAAAGGTGGTCACGTAGGAAGCTTCCCACTGGAATGTGGCATCATCAAACAGAAATCACAGAGCCAGAGAAACTGGGAGAATGGAGTCACTCTCAGCTGATCATGTGCGCATCCACATACGGAGGTTCCCCCAAATGGTTGAAAAGAGCCAGGTATTTCAATTGCCGATTTATGGCTTATATTTGGTGTAAAACAGAATGTGAAACTCGACTCGGGTGAAGGTCAGTAGATGTGTGGGGGAGACATTTAAGCATATACTGCTTAATAACGCTCAGTAATGATGGTCTCTGGTCAACAAGAAGATGATGTGAAGATGTGAAGACGAACCACCCATGATGCACAAAGGCTGTGAAGGATACTAATCACTCACAAACTGAAGAATTCAGATTGGTGAGCACTAGCGTCCGCCACATTTGGGAAGTTTATTTTTGGAACCAGAAGCAGATTGTATAAAACAAAATACAAAGAAAAATATTCCAAAACTGGCAAGAAATATAAAAAATAACTAACTGCAAGAGTTTTCCCCTATCGAATAAAACACGTTTATGATGTATGTGTGACCCTTGGAAGAAACGCAGGAGTGTATATGTGGG
>NW_025180187.1:0-2347 GCF_004010195.1 Chiloscyllium plagiosum | reverse complement strand
GTGGGTCATGAGTGTCCTGCGTGGGTTATTGAGTGTCCTGCGTGGTCATGAGAGTCCTGCGTGGGTCATTGAGCGTCCTGCATGGGTCATTGAGTGTCCTGCGTGGGTCATTGTGTGTCCTGCGTAGGTTATTGAGTGTCCTGCGTGGGTCATGAGTGTCCTGCATGGGTCATTGTGTGTCCTGCTTGGGTCATGAGTGTCCTGCGTGAGTCATTGAGTGTCCTGTGTGGGTGATGAGTGTCCTGTGTCGGTCATTGAGTGACCTGCGTGGGTAATTGAGTGTCCTGTGCGGGTCCTTGAGTGTGCTGTGTGGGTCATGAGTGTCCTGAGTGGGTCATTGAGTGTCCTGTGTGGGTCATGATTTTCATGCTTGGGTCATTGAGTGTCCTGCGTGGGTCATTGAGTGTACTGCGTGGGTCATTGAGTTTCCTGCGTGGGTCATGAGTGTCCCGCGTGGGTCATTGAGTGCCCTGTGTGGGTCATTGTGTGTCCTGCGTGTGTCATTGAGTGTCCTGTGTGGGTCATGAGTGTCCTGCGTGGGTCATTGAGTGTCCTGCGTTAGTCATTCAGTGACCTGCGTGGGTCATTGAGTTACCTGCGTGGGTCATTGAGTGTCCCGTGTGGGTCATTGAGTGTCCTGCGTGGGTCAGTGAGTGTCCTGCGTGAGTCATGAGTGTCCTGTGTCGGTCATTGAGTGTATTGCCTGGTTCATTGTGTGTCCTGCGAGTGTCATGAGTATCCTGTGTGGTTCGTTGATTGTGCTGCGTGGGTCATGAGTGTCCTGCGTGGGTAATTGAGTGTCCTGTGTGGGTCATGAGTGTCCTGCGTGGGTCATTGAGTGTCCTGTGTGGATCATGAGTGTCCTGCATGGGTCATTGAGTGTCCTGCGTGGGTCATTGAGTGTCCTGGGTGGGTCATGTGTGTCCTGCGTGGGTCATTGAGTGTCCTGCGTGGGTCATTGAGTGTCCTGTGTGGGTCATGAGTGTCCTGTGTGGGTCTTTGAGTGCCATGCGTGGGTCATGAGAGTCCTGCGTGGGTCATTGAGTGTGCTGCATGGGTCATTGAGTGTCCTGCGTGGGTCATTGAGTGTCCTGCGTGGGTCATGAGTGTCCAGTGTGGGTCATTGATTGCCCTGTGTGGGTCAATGAGTGTCCTGCGTGGGTTATTGAGTGTACTGCATGGGTCATGAGAGTCCTGCGTGGGTCATTGAGTGTCCTGCGTGGGTCATTCAGTGTCCTGCGTGAGTCATTGAGTGTCCTACCTGGGTCATGAGTGTCCTGCGTGGGTCATGAGTGTCCTGCTTGGGTCATGAGAGTCCTGCATGGGTCATTGAGTGTCCTGAGTGGGTCATTGAGTGTGCTGTGTGGGTCATGAGTGTCCTGCGTGGGTCGTTGAGTGTCCTGTGTGGGTCATAATTGTCCTGCATGTGTCATTGAGTGTCCTGCATGGGTCATGAGTGTCCTGTGTGGGTCATGAGTGTCCTGCGTGGGTCATTGAGTGTCCTGTGTGGATCATGAGTGTCCTGCATGGGTCATTGAGTGTCCTGCGTGGGTCATTGAGTGTCCAGGGTGGGTCATGTGTGTCCTGCGTGGGTCATTGAGTGTCCTGTGTGGGTCATGAGTGTGCTGTGTGGGTCATTGAGTGTCCTGCGTGGGTCATTGAGTGTCCTGTGTGGATCATGAGTGTACTGCATGGGTCATTGAGTGCCATGCGTGGGTCATGAGAGTCCTGCATGGGTCATTGAGTGTCCTGCATGGGTCATTGAGTGTCCTGCGTGTCCGGTGTGGGTCATGGAGTGCCCTGTGTGGGTCATGAGGGTCCTGCTTGGGTCATTGAGTGTCCTGCGTGGGCCATTCAGTGTCCTCCGTTGGTCATTGAGTGTCCTGCGTGGGTCATGAATGTCCTGCGTGGGTCATTGAATGTCCTGCGTGTGTCATGAGTGTCCTGCATGGGTCATTGAGTGTCCTGCTTGGGTCATGAGTGTCCAGCGTGGGTCATGAGTGTCCTGCGTGGGTCATTGATTGTCCTGCGTGGGTCATGAGTGTCCTGCGTGGGTCTTTGAGTGTCTTGCGTGGGTCATGAGTGTCCTGCGTGGGTCATTGCGTGTCCTGCGTGGGTCATTGAGTGTCCTGTGTGGGTCATTGAGTGTGATGTGTGGGTCATGAGTGTCCTGCGTGGGTCATTGTGTGTGTCCTGCTTGGGTCTTGTGTGTCCGGTGTGGGTCATGGAGTGCCCTGTGTGGGTCATTGAGTGTCCTGCGTGGGTCATTGAGTGTCCTGCGTGGGTCATGAGTATCCTGCGTGGGTCATTGACCGTCCTGCGTGGGTCATTGAGTGTCTTGCGTGGG
>NW_025180186.1:0-2347 GCF_004010195.1 Chiloscyllium plagiosum | reverse complement strand
AGGTCGCGGAAATGTCGGAGGGCGATGCGTTGGGTTCGGAGGTTGGTACGATGGCCTTCGGAAGTCTTCCACCTGTTTAGTGGTGGGGGATACACAACTGGAGAAGAGGAACCATTCTTAGATATTAAAGAGGTTTCTAGCATGGTTACAATAATGCAACACATTTGGTCAGGCGTAATTATTATAAACTTACAGAGATTTTGGGAGATAAATTTCTTTAAAACGTGACTTTTATTTCTTAAAAAAATTGGTGCAAATCTAAACAATAATAGACACATGATATAGGATATAGTGGGACTGTAAGGAATAGCAGATAGCCCAGTTAGACAGACAATCACTGGGATAATAGAAGCCAATACAGCAGACCAGAGACTCATAAACACAATTTTATATTTGTAAACACAACAAACCTTGCAGCATCTTGATCATTCTTGACACAATAGTATCTGGGGGAAAGGGTTGAAACAAGCTGGATATTTTGGTAGATAGATATGTTTAATATTGTGTGTTTCTGTTCCTTTGAGCTGCAGTAAAACTGTAGCTATGGGTCAGCGAGCGCAGACAGATAGTGACACAACCCACTTGTATGCCGTTTGTAAATCAAACACTCCCAAGAAAACATATTTTCAGAAGCTAGTGATGCAGGTCATCCAACATCTATTTCAAATGAAAAGTTAAATCATGGCAAGCAATTTTCACTTGGTAACTGGCCTTGGGCATTGGAAAGAAAATTGCCAGCTTTTGAGTAACAGTTGCATGCTTCTTTTCTCACATCTAATCCTTGCTTGTCTATATTTCCAAACAGTACTTGTACATTAGGCCTTGTTTTTAACCCCCACTTGACCAGTGAGTATAGTGTACAGATGGAGTTAAGGATGAGCCAATCTTTATGGGTGGCTCAGTGGTTAGCACTGCTGCCTCACAGCGCCCGGGACCCGGGTCTGTGTGGAGTTTGCACATTCTCCCCTGGGATTCCTCCGGGAGCTCCAGTTTCCTCCCACTGTCCAAAGATGTGCAGGTTAAGTGGATTGGCCATGCTAAATTGCCCATAGTGTCCAGGAATGTGCAGGCTGGGTGAGTTAGCTATGGAAGATGCACAGTTATATGGCTAGAGTGTGGGGTGGGGGTCTGGGTGGGATGTTCCTCAGAGGGTAGGTGTGGACATGATGGGCCAAATGGCCTCCAAGCTGTAGGGGTTCTATGATTCCGTAAGTCTTGATCAGCTTGAGGTTGCTCTGTTCTGTCCTGATGTCTCTTCCATTTTGCTAAGGCTCTGCCAATAGACAGCCACAAGCTTCTTGCACGCTCGATAGTCGCAGGTTGATGACGTACTCATGGGGTGGTCCAAACTGCATTGAAGCTAAACCCTCCAATGGCAGATATGCACAAGATCCAAAATACACCAAATTTCATAACCTTCCCTTTTGCAAGAAGTCCTTATGGCCCAGGCACGCTACCCAGGCTGCCAGGAACTGTTTCCACAGGGACCTAAGTTTGAATCCCTCTACTGCCGATGGTGGAATCTGAATTCAATTAAAAAAAATAAGAGTCTAATGATGACCATGAAACCATTGGCAATTGACGTTTGGGTTTTCAGAGAAAGAAATCTGCCATCCTTACCTGGCAGAGACTGCAAATGCTGGAATCCAAAATAGACAGACAGGAAGCTGGAAGAACACAGCAAGCCAGGCAGCATCAGGAGGTGGAGAAGTCGATGTTTTGGGTGTAACACTTTATTAGGACTGGGGGTGGGGATGGGGGACACTGCAGATAAAGCGGGTGGCAGGGAAGGGTGGCGAAGTGGGGATATGTGAAGCCAGGCAGAGGGTATGACCTGGTTGGTCAATGGGTGGAATGAATCCAGTTGGTGGCAGGGAGCAGTGGCAGGCTAAAGGAGGGGCTGGGAAGAGAGTCAGGGGATGGGAAGGGAGGTTATTTGAAATTGGAGAACTCAATGTTGAGTCCTCCGGGCTGTAGGGTGGGCAGGTGGAAGATTAGGTGTTGTTCCTCCAATAGGAGCTGTGGTTCATCTCAGCAATGGAGGAGGCCAAAGGTGGTCATGTTGGAAAGGGAGTGGTTGGGGGGATTGAAATGGGCGGTGACTGGGAGGTCCTGTCGCCCCTTGCGGACCCAGCTGCGATGTTTGGTGAGCCGTTCCCTTAGTTTATGTTCGGTATCCCTGAGGTAGAGAAGACCACATCAGGACCATCTGATGCTGTAAACTAGGTTGAAAGAGAGGCAGGTGAACCTCTGTCTCACCTGGAAGGGCTATTTGGGGCCCTGGACGGAGGGGAGGGGTGGTGTACCGGCAGGTTTTGCATCTTTTCCGGTTGCAGGGGAAGGTAGA
>NW_025180185.1:0-2347 GCF_004010195.1 Chiloscyllium plagiosum | reverse complement strand
TAAGCCCCTTACTGTGTGTGTGTGTGCATGTCCATCCCTCGCTGTGTGTCTGCGTGTATCCCCCTCACTGTGTGTGTGTGTGCATGTCCTTCCCTCGCTGTGTGTCTGACTGTATCCCCCTCACTGTGTGTGTGTGTGTCCTTCCCTTCCTGTGTGTCTGCGTGTATCTCCCTCAGTGTGCGTGTGTGTGTGCATGTCCTTCCCTCGCTGTGTGTCTGCGTGTATCCCCCTCACTGTGTGTGTGTCGCTGTGTGTGTGTGCATGGCGTTCCCTCGCTGTGTGTCTGCGTGTATCCACCACACTGTGTGTACGTGCATGTCCTTCCCTCGCTGTGTCTCTGCGTGTATCCCCCTCACTGTGTGTGTGTGCATGTCCTTCCCTCGCTGTGTGTCTGCGTGTATCCCCCTCACTGTGTGTGTGTGTGCATGTCCTTCCCTCGCTGTGTGTAGTGTATCCCACTCACTGTGTGTGAGTACATGTCCCTCCCTCGCTGTGTCTCTGCGTGTGTCCCCCTCACTCTGTGTGTGTGTGCCCTTCCCTCACTGTGTGTCTGCGTTTATCCCCCTCAGTGTGTGCGTGTGCATGTCCTTCCCTCGCAGTGTGTCTGCCTGTAACCCCCTTACTGTGAGTATGCGGATGTCCTTCCCTCGCAGTGTCTCTGCGTGTATCCCCCACAGTGTGTGTGTGTGTGTGTGCATGTCCTTCCCTCGCTGTGTGTCTGCGTGTATCCACCACACTGTGTGTATGTGCATGTCCTTCCCTCGCTGTGTGTCTGCGTGTACCCTCACTATATGTATGCGCATGTCCTTCCCTCGCATTGTCTCTGCGGGTATCCCCCTCACTGTGTGTGTGTGCATGTCCTTCCCACGAGTTTGTCTGCCTGTATCTCCCACACTGTGTGTGCGTGCATGTCCTTCCCTCGCTGTGTGTCTGCGTGTCCACTCTCACTGTGTGTATGTGTATGTCCTTCCCTCGATGTGAGTGTGCGGGTATCTCCCTCACTATGTGTGTGCACATGACCTTCCTCGCTGTGTGTCTGCCTGTATCCCCCTCACTGTGTGTGTGTGCATGACTTTCCCTCGCTGTGTGTCTGCGTGTTTCCCCCGCACTGTGTGTGTGTCCTTCCCTCGCTGTGTGTCTGCGTGTTTCTCCCTCACTGTGAGTGTGTGCATGTCCTTCCCTCGCTGTGTGTCTGCGTGTCCACTCTCACTGTGTGTATGTGTATGTCCTTCCCTCGATGTGAGTGTGCGGGTATCTCCCTCACTATGTGTGTGCACATGACCTTCCCTCGCTGTATATCTGCGTGAATCCCCCTCACTGTGTGCGTGTGTGTGTGCATGTCCTTCCGTCGCTGTGTGTCTGCGTGTATCTCCCTCAGTGTGTGTGTGTTTATGTGTCCTTCCCTCGCTGTGTGAGTGCGTGTCCCCCCTCGCTGTGTGAGTGTTTGACCCTCTCACTGTGTGCGTGTGCATGCCCTTCCCTCGCAGTGTGTCTGCCTGTATTCCCCTCACTCTGTGTGTGTGTGTATGTCCTTCCCTCGCTGTGCGTCTGCGTGTATCCCCCTCACTGTTTGTATTCGCATGTCCATCCCTCGCAGTGTCTCTGCGGGTATCCCCCTCACTGTGTGTGTGTGTGCATGTCCTTCCCTCGAGTGTGTCTGCGTGTATCACTCGCTGTGTGTCTGCGTGTATCTCCCTCACTGTGTGTGCGTGCATGCCCTTCCCTCGCTGTGTGTCTGCGTGTCCCCCCTCTGTGTGTATGTTTATGTCCTTCCCTCGCTGTGAGTGTGCGGGTATCCCCATCAATGTGTGTGTGTGCATGACTTTCCCTCGCTGTGTGTCTGCGTGTTTCCCCCTCACTGTGTGTGTTTGTGCATGTCCTTCCCTCGCTGTGTGTCTGCGGGTATCTCCCTCACAGTGTGTGTGTGCAAATCCTTCCCTGGCTGTGTGTCTGCGGGTATCTCCCTCGCTGTGTGTGTGTGTGCATGTCCTTCCCTCGCTGTGTGTCTGCCGGTATCACCCTCACTGAGTGTGTGTGCGTGTCCTTACCTCGCTGTGTGTCTGCGGGAACCTCCCTCACTGCGTGTGCGCGCATGTCCTTCCCTCGCTGTGTGTCTGCGTGTATCCCCATCACTGTGTGTATATGCATGTCCTTCCCTCGCTGTGTGTCTGCGGGAACCACCCTCACTGCGTGTGTGCGCATGTCCTTCCCTCGCTTTGTGTCTGCTTGTATCCCTCTCACTGTCTGCGTGTGTGTCCCTCCCTCGCTGTGTTTCGGCGTGTATCCCCCTCACTGTGTGTGTGTGTGCATGTCCTTCCCTCCCTGTGTGTCGGCGTGTATCTCCCTC